>NC_134487.1:73773901-74073901 GCF_040206685.1 Ascaphus truei | reverse complement strand
TGATGAATATTTTCCTATTCTTCTCCATACACTGGGAATTACAGATTCGCAAGTGTCATTAGGTCTCACAGGGAGTAGGAAGAACCTATGATTCACACCATCAACATTTCCACTCCCTCTGCATTGGGGAGAAAGGAAGAGCGGACTGCTGGAGTGCTGAGCGGATAAGGACCACAGGTGAAGCCCCCAGGCGCATATTACCCACCAATGGCATTGAAGATAGAAGTGTGTAGACGCAGAATGATTGAGTCTTAGAAACAATTGATGAAAATAAATTGGGGGCTTTCTATCAAGCATGAATGTGCCACAAGATGGTAAAAGATGTTTCTTGAACATGTATCCGAATGTATTTAGTTATTTAACTCCTTTTTACTGTTTGTGCTCCTGCTTGCTCAGAGAGAGAAATCAAAGCAGTTTAAGAAGAGCTAGTGAATGAAATTATTGTACTAGGTAATACTGATATGGCAGAACCTGAGTCCCACTGGATTTCATAGATTGGATGCATGTGATCACTTCAATAGTGAAAGACACCAGATTTAACATCAGATTATATCATATATTTTGTGTGGCTGTACATTTTGTTTCCTGAAGATCTTTTTGCTATTGCAATATTTTTTTACTTGTTCTCTTTATAGCTTTTGGATATTTCTTGTTTGTATACAAAATAAATGAGTGTACAGTAGTTAACTCCTACCTGCTGTGGTTGAGTGCATCTTTAATTGTAAATTATAATACCAATTCAGCCCTTTATTCTCTTCAGGAATCTAGCTGATGTTTGTTATTAAGAAGAATCCACACCACCTTCCATCACGTAAATAAGGCCCTGAATGCTGTCCCCTTTTATTGGTGTCAGAAGCTCTGCCAGGTGTCAGAGGGACAGATGCCTCCATGGTTGTCACTCTACATCAAATGTAGGAAACCTTAAAGGTAATCTTCTTACATTTAATATACACAAAAGCACACTTTTCTTTTACATTACCCCTGTTGTATGGTATTTTACACATAAGTTCCATAAGCAATAACTGAGTCCCAAAGAAGTTTTGCTCAAACTTTGCTTAGCCGAGGCTAATAAATCAGGTCACAAGTATGAATTGACATTACATTTTATTATTCCTCGTTCTCATTGTGCATCTTCTTAATTTGAGGTTGTAAGGTCTCTCTGAACTTTACATTTTGAAATCGAGTCAGTATCCCAGCAACCAAGGTGAATGCACTTTGCCTTACGAAAGAACATTACTGGAGTGACAGAAAACCTTTTAGAAAACGTATTGCACTCATGAAAGTCATCTATGTAAACATAGTATGCCTCAACTCATGGCTTTAATGCAGCTCTAAATACTCTGTTTTCTATCTGAAGTATATAGTATTTCATTCTCATCTCACCAATGCAGCAGAAATGGTCAATGATGTGACCTTTTGTGGTATGTACCAGGGAACCAGGAATGTTGTGCAATTTGAGATTATTTGTCACTCATGTTGGTGTATTTAGTGTAAACCTTGCCACCCACAATGCTGTTACTTCTATAAATCATGTTTTTGCAACTCAGTTGAAATGATAATATAGCCTAGAGTAGCTTTAGAGATAAAAAAAAAAAATGCTGGAACATAGCAGGTCAGAGTACAAACAAGTTGACATTATGTAGCACAGAGATAAAGGCAGATGGAGGACTGCATTATCTGGACTAAAAAACACAAAATAAACAAGGTCCAGGGATTATAATGAGTCTCTGTAGATACCACAGCATATGGAGAGATGCTATTTGGATTCCTTTCTACCCACAAATGTTTATTTTGATTTGCTGTACTGTACTTGCTCACACAACCTTCTGTTTATCAATGTCTCCGAAAAAATATATAGACATTTGAATAAATCCTGCTTAAGATGTAATATTACATTTTAATATTATGAAGAATTTACAAAAGAATCATAAAATTAATGAGACTATTAAAATGTGAAATTGAATTTAAAGTTCATCTTATGTGGGCCATTTTGTGTAAAACAGATTGTTACGTTTGATTGCGACTTCGTGTTTCAGAGCAGTGAAAAATCAACATCACTGTAAATGAAATCAATGATAAATTAGAGCTTTTATAATAGGGTGGATATTTATCAGTCTCCCAGCTGAAAAACGAGAGCATTACTCATGCGATGAAAGCCCCCAAGGGCAACTAGTAGAGCGGCACCATATGGCTGGGGATGCCCCTTAGTTCACCTGTAGGTAATTGGGTGTAAAGGATTGATTAGTCAGTTGTTGGGGGCAATTTGGTGGGAAAGGCATGGTTTCATGTTAGGTAAACCTGGGGTAGGTGTTTTGTGTTTGGGTAAGAGGGTGTTACTGGACAAAGCTGAAGAGGGAGGTGATTGGTACAGGGCAGGTAGTGCATGGCAGGTGGAAGTTTAGGTGGGAATTTGAGGTTTGAATAAAGGGGCAAGATGGAGGGAAAGTCACTAACCAAGAAAAGAAGCAGAAATTACTTATTGTCACGAACTGCACACCTGTTAGCACGTGACTTGTACATGTGACAATGGTTAAAACATGAAGGAGAAAAGTATATCCCATAGGGGGATATAGATATCTTCCAAAATAGGGCACCCTTTGATATATGAGAATATAAGCAATCATTTAATTCATAATAGACAGAGAACGTGTACCATTAAAAAAATATTTTAAATTTCATATCGGTGAGAGTAGAGCAGGAAACCTAACCATATGAGGAAACCAATAGGATCCTAACTGGCAAAAATAGCAGTACCCGGGTACAATGTGTATCGGAAAATACATAAATGTAATCATATTAAAGTGCATAGGAGAAAAACATGATATCACTCAAGAGTCCGTATAGTGAGGAAAAAGATAAAGTGAAGTATACACTCTGAATCACCCCACTATCCACTGGAAAGTTCTCCAAAAGATACGCATCCGCAGTCCCAGTTTAATAAATGAGGCGTCTACAGTCAAGGAGACGCCAGAGACTCCTTCCTGCATGAGGTGTCTTCTCTCAACTGCGACCTAATGTATGTTTAGCAATTCATTTCATCAGAGGCGTGGTTACAAACGAGTTAATACATACAGCTATCTAGCAGAGACAATTTTCACCTACGCAAGGTCCCTCAAAAGTATAATATTCCCCCTCAATCCGTCACTATATAGATCTTTACTCGTTTCCACCACCAAAGAGATTTTGAGATATCACTTGCAGAGTCATTGGTGCCTGTTTACTAAAGAAAATATGCACTTAACACACAAATATCTGTTGTAGCAAAATGTGTCTGAAAATATAATCACACCCTTCAAAACGTGCACAGTTCACTAAGAGCCCAAAGTTATTATTTATTAAAGTTTAGTTTTAATATACAAAAACAGTACAGTGCTTAGATTACAGGGGAAAAAATTACAAAAATGTACGGTACAATAAATGCAGATAGATAGAAGGATAAACAAAGAAATCCTATACGTCACCACATAACAATATCTGATCGTTCCCAAAGAGGTAATTGGAGCAAGAAAGATGAGAATTAACATGTCAGGACACACATCAGAACACACCTCTGTTAAATTCTAATTTCATATCTCAATTTTGTGGTTTATATCTTAACCTTCCTGCATTAGAACACAGCATCAACCAACCTTCAGGGCATGTCCTTTACTGCCCTGCACCATCTCCCACCAATCTGTAATGATGCATTTCTGACTTAAGGAAAAAAAGAACTTTAAATAGCTGCAAGGTCATATAAAATGTGCAATATCTTTATTCCTATAATACTTAGAAAACGTAATTCATATCAATATGTTCGGAGGAGTTTGTGCATGTAAATAAACTGTTTTTTAGATAATTACCTAGAAGATGAGGTTGAAAAAAGAGATATATCTGTCAAGTTCAACCTATGCTAAATTTAGACGACACATACATTATCCTATATTTGTACATACAGTATATTGATCTAGAGGAAGGCAAACAAAAGACCCCAGTGAAATATCATCTAATGATATCTCATAAGAGGAAAAATAAATTCCTTCTTGACTCCAAATATTGGCAATCAGATTACTCTCTGGATCAACATTCATGTTTACTTATTTGGTACATCTCTATATACCTTTCCTTTCTATAAAGATGTCCAACCTTTTTTTTTAAGATATCTATTGTATCTGCCATCACAGTCTCCATGGGTAATGAATTCCACACTTTAACTGCCCTTACTGTAAAGAACCCTTTCTGGTGAAATCTTCTTTCCTTGAACCTTAAGGGAAGACCCTGTGTTGTTTGTACTGCCTTTGGGATGAATAGTTCTTTTGAAAGCTCATTGTATTGTTCCCGAATATATTTGTACATAGTTATCATATCCCCATTTAGACACATATTTTCTAATGTAAACAAATCTAATTTTGCTAGCCTCTTCTCATAAATCAGACTATCCATCCCTTTATTCATTCGGTGGCTCTTCTCTGCACTTTCTCTAGTTTCATAATGTATTTTCTAAGGAGTGGTGCCCAAAATTGTACTCCATATTCAAGGTGTGGTCTTACTAATGCTTTATAAAGGGGCATAATTATGTTTACTTCCTTCCATCCATTGCCCGTTTAATGCAAGATTACATTTTTTTTTCCTTTGCAGCTACTACTGACTTTGGGCACTTTTGCTAAACCTGCTGTCTACAAGCACGTTTAAATCCTCCTCCATCAAGGATTCTCCTAAATTTTCCCCATTTAATTTGTAGATTGCCTGTTTATTATTGTTTTCAAATGCATAACCTTACATTTATCTGTATTAAACCTCATCTGCTATTTACCTGCCCAAGTTTGTAGTCTATCCAAGTCCTTCCGGAGAGAAATTACATCCTGCTCTGATTCTACTACCTTACACAATTTAGGGTCATCAGCAAAGATGGAGACTTTGCTCTCTATGCCAACTGCAAGGTCATTAATAAACAAGATAGAAAACAGGGGTCCCAGTACCGATCCTTAAGGTACTCCAACTTTAGCCCAACCTGAAAAAGTCCCATTTATTACAACACTCTGTTGTTATCCTTCAAGTTTTCAATCCAGGTGCAAATATTTTTGCCAAGTCCAATTTCCTTTATTTTGTACACCAACCTCTTGTGTGGAATCATATCAAAAGCCTTTACAAAATCTCAGTAGACCACATCAACTACATTACCCTGGTCTAAATTCCTATTTACTTCCTCAAATAAACTAATAAGGTTAGTTTGGCATGATCTAGCCTTCATAAATCCATATTGACTATTACTAATAATTTAGTTTTCTATTAGTTAGTCCAGAATATCATCCCATACTAAACCTTCAAGTAGCTTCCGCACTATTGATGTCAAGCTTACAGGTCTGTTATTCCCTGGTTGTGATCTAGCTCCCTTTTTAAAATATAGAAATCAGGTCTTATTTACGCCAATCTTGTGGTACTGAGCCTGTGCAAATTGAGTCTTTGAATATTAAATTACACAGAGTGAACTCAAGAGTTCAAAGGTACCCCTCTATATGCACTCTAAACCAAATGTATGTATGTAATTCTCAGGCCTACATACATTTAGAATTACATACATACATTTGGTTTAGAGTGCATATAGAGGGGTACCTTTGAACTCTTGAGTTCACTCTGTGTAATATATGTTTATTACCTCCCTTGCACCTACCGTTTTAGGACCTTCTATCCAATAGGTCAGCAGTTTTCTACATAACCTATGTGTTTGAATATTAAATGTAATGGTTTGGCTATTACTGAACTTAACTCCTTAAGAACTCTTAGATGCCATCAGGGCTAGGTGCCTTATTTACTTTAATTTTATCAAGCCGCCTATTAACTTCTTCCTCAGTTAACCAAATGTTTGTTAATATAGAGTTTGTGGCTTCTTTCTGTTGCACTACTATTTTGACTGGCTTACTCTTAAGTTTGAGTGAAAAATGGATATCTGTCCTTTGCAGCCCCATAAACACGAAGTGTTTAGTATTGTTTGATTAATATGATCGCAAATGTTACAAAGATCTATTTGTCATTCTTGGAATTACTGTCAGATACTTGATTTACCTGATGAAGCTAGCAGTGTCTGGTGAAACGCATAGCAGAGGAAAAGAAATCCTTGGTATCCGTACAAGTCACGCCCTATCTGACATCGTCACGCTCTGTAACACTCTTCCACCACTGCAGGAGACCCTCTGGAACCTGTGGGATGCCATGAGGAGGGAGGACCAGCAGGACAACACCTGAACTTCAATCAGGAGCAACAGCTTAGGACTTAGGAGCCAGCTCCAGTGTGTACTATGCATGCTTTTATTGCTAGCACACTGTGTGAGTGCATTTTAATTATTTTACTTTTTCTATTAAACTACTTTGATATACTTTCTATTGGAGGCTTTTCTATGCATTTTCTTTTTTCATTTCTTCAATTCTGGAGTTAACGATTACCTCTATGAAAGCAGCAAGTGCCTGTTTGAGATACTCGCTACAGTGACATTTGTTTCATCAATAAACTGCCTTTAAGTGACACTTTTCCTACTGCTGTCTATACTCTCTAAGCCATTATATTTATGATTTTTAGATTGTTTTGTTTGCATTATCCATATTAACCTGTCTCATCACTGTTAGCATCAACTGTTATAAGTACTTTAAGTACTATAAATGTCACCTTACCATTTTTAGCATTGCCGTGAGCACACATGGGTTTTCCTTTCAAGAGAATTACTGTCAGATCCATGATATTTCACATTTATTAAACTTACAAACTTTTGGACCAGACAAATCCTACGTTATTCTGAAGAACACCAAAGAATTCCTTTGAAGATACATTAGAAGGTTTCTGTTTATTTATACTGTCAGAGAACAATTGTGATGGCAGATTTCTAAAACCACGTCTTGGCTTGAGATACCCGCAGTCGTATAAAAACATATTAAAACCAGGTGCGGTCAGTGGTTTGACCTGCCGTAAAACCAATTATCCATATTTTTAAGACAACTTATAGCTCAAGTTAACTGTTTGTGTCCCAGTGTATTAAAATACTGAGTATCCCCATGGTATTTTCTTTTTAAACTTTGTATTTTATTGGATTTGTAAAAAGGAGGAGAGGTTGAATTGTATGTCTTTATTTATATAGCGCCAAAGTGTACTCAGCGCTTCGCAAGGAATACAATACAGGGAATTATAATAATAGTATAGGAAAGTACTACTCTCAGCTCCAAAAAATTGCATATATGGGAATGTTTCAAAGCATGGCAAAGAAACCCAAAATATTGTCCATATGTGTTATCTTGAGTAGTATAATATGGACTTGCATCCGTAGCTTCAAACAGGTAAAGAGACCATAGTGGACAATGTCACGTAATAATCATGAATGAGGAAGTAACTGGAGGGGAAAGATGGACGCTTGATTGAGAACTGGTGGGGAAAGTGAAGCCGTGAATAAAGCATACCTCTACTTCCCCAGTCCACTTGTCGTTCTCCGTCCTCACTTCTGCATCCCCTATAATCCAGAGGTATAAGTAAATACCTGATTCCTTTTCGTGTCGCCGTGGAGATCCCGAGTGCTGGAGCCGAAGTGATGACTTGGGCTTCAGTCCGTCCGGGAAGGCTCCTGGCTGTTGCTGAATCTTCTGCTACACGTGGAGGTGCTCCTCTTCCGTCGGCGTTCTCCCGTGATACATCGCGGTGTCTAAGGAAACCTGCGCTACGGATGTGCATCACTCTAATCGCCAAACAATGAAGGTAAGTAAAAAAATTGGTAGAACGGCAGAGTCCAAAAACGTAAGCACCGATCATCTCATCAGGTAGAGAAAAATAAAAAAAAGTTTATTAATTACATATTAAAAAAACAAAAAACATGGAAACAGAACAGGACAATTCTCCCCAGCGTTTCAGGCTCTGCAGCCCTTTCTCAAGGAGTGTAATAGGGGCAGGATGGTGAAAGGTTTAAATAGCCCCTCCTCTGAACTCTAACTCACTTGAAAAACATACAGGTGATAGAACTTTAAGTGGTGATCATTAGGTGTATAAAAGATTCTGTGTTGCTAAAAAGTTAAATATTTTGATCACATGTGTGTAGACACCAGATGTAAGTTAAGATACAATTTATATCAATCGAACAGTAACAATTGTACTACTAGAAAAATCTATAAAACATGAAAATTCTTAACGGTATAAAGATAAACAGTCAAGAAATAACATGTTATAAGGCATCTGAGCCCATGTGACCAACTGGTGGTATAACAGTTCTATTGTACATAGGGGGCTATGCACTAAGCTCAATGGCTTTGCGTTCTGATTTTGCCAAAAAGCAGGTTCATTAAAAAGTGAAGCCGGGGACGCGATGTACTAAGGCCTTGAGGCCATTTTTTAACGTACCTGCTCAAAATAGCTGAAAACAGCCACAGCGTACGGTTTGCTTTTTCCCCCCTGCTAGCGTTCTGAACCTTTCCATTCGCTAGCTGATAGAAAAAAAAGCCGCCTGTAACATTTGCATGGAGATTTGCTGTCTCCATGCAAGACTGTTGCAGGCGATCGTACACTGAATAAAAACATTTTAATAATAGTGTACATGAGCAGGGGGTCTCCCGAACTGAACCGCATTGGTTTCAGGTCCGAGGACCCCCTACTTCAGGAGTTACAGGCCCCGTTATGGGGTGCCGGTATCCCCTGCAGTTTAAAGCTCCCGCGTCACGTGACCGGGTTATTTACATTCTGCAGGAGATACCGGCACCCCATAAAGGGGCCTGTATCTCCTGAACTAGGGGGTCCTCGGACCTGAAACCAATGCGGTTCAGCTCAGGAGACCCCCTGCACATCTACACTAGTATTAAAACATATAACAATAAATAATAATTCATTACCGTAGCGGCAATCCGCTATGGTAATGAAGCTGCTTTAATGTATTTTAAATAATAGTGTGCGGGAGCAGGGGGTCCCCTGAGCTGAACCGCATTGATTTCTGCCTCAGAGACCCCCTGCTTCCCAAGTTACAGGCCCCGGTATGGGGCATCGAGTGCCAGTGCCGCCGCCATCTTTATAGCGTCCAAGACGCGACGTGGGCTCTATAAAGATGGCGTTCGCACTGGCACCGATGCCCCAAACCGGGGCCTGTAACTCAGGAAGTAGGGGGTCTCTGAGGCAGAAATCAATGTGGTTCAGCTCAGGGGACCCCCTGCTCCCGCACACTATTAATAAAAATACATTAATGCAGCTTCATTACCTTAGCGATAGCCGCTAAGGCAATGAAGGGGTTAAGGCACATTAGCATGTTTATTGGGGACAATTGCCCCCAATAAACAACACACATCCCCCCGCCCCCTAACACATACAGTACTGTAATGGGCAAAATTACTATTATCCACATATGGATAATAATGCATTTGCCCATTTTAAATACATATAAATTACAATAAATACAGTCAAAACATTTAACACTTACGTTTTACAGGCACCAACGATGAAGGACATCTTCATCCTCATCTTCATTCTGCCCATGGCCCTACGGTGCTGCAAAACATGCACAACAATTACAATAGCCAATGTAATGTTCCCTAACCCCTTAATCACCATAGCTTTTATTAACCGCGACAGTTATTAAGGGGTTAACCCACCCTCACCCACCACTCGGGAGGCCTACATACCCTCCCACTCTAACCCCCCACCCCGTGAGGCCTAACCACCCTCACCCACTACCCACAAGGGAGGCATACCCACATACCCTTGGAGCCAATACACCCCCCCCCAACACATACAGTACAATAATGTGCAAAATAACTATTATCCAGATATGGATAATATATTATTTGCCCATTATGAAACACATAAAACATCCACAAATCAAAACATGATTTTTTAATCTTAAAACCACCACATTGCATGTTAAAATAAATCCAGCAGCCATTGCAAATATAAAAAAAACCATACTGCAGCTACACAAATGTCTATGAAATGTCACACAATTGCATTGAGTGTGTACATGATGCAAATAATCTGTGCATCATATAACACTATGCAAAATATATGTAACAATAAAATACACTATGAACAATGTCCCCTAACCACCAATGCCATCTTGAAAATCAATTAGAAACTAACCAACATCAATACAATTAGCATCAATCAATTAATCCATTTCCTCAAACAATTAAAATACAATACAAATCAATTATACAATTCCCTATTCAATTGCTAAGGCCAAACCATTGCCAAAACAATTCTAATTTAAAGTAACCACCATCATTCTAATCTTACTACCATAAAGAAGCATTTAGCTAAATACAAATTACATTATTCACAACAATGACAAAATAAAGATGCTAAATACATTATCCATACATGAAAAGAACCTAAACATGAGCCAAACAATCAATTATTATCCCTGTATGTCTATCCATACAGATAGATAAACATAACATACAGGGGCAATAATACAGCATAAAATACAAAGCATTTACATACAAAAATCACATACAATACACCCATTCAGTGTCCGTGAATGTATTATATACATAGATACATTAATGGGCATTAAATGGGAGTGAAAAAATAAAAGACATGAATGAAAAATCATTAAAACCTGTAAAAGTTAAAATAATAAACTTTTCTTTTGTTTACTCACCATTAGATGTCCACTCTCCGAAATCCAAGCGACCCGGAAGCACAGGAACCAATCTACAGGTAAGCCATAAAATAAAAAACCATAACAAATCCACATCTGTGTCTTCTTTGGGGTCTTCTGGGGTCTTCTGGGGTCTTCTTCCATCTTCTTCCGGCTTCTTCCATTTTCTTACGCCACGCCCTTCTTCTCTTCTTAGGAGGGGAGATGTTCCCTCCTCGGCGACTAGCTTCAAAATGAGGCGACATAGGCTTTTATAGGCCTATGACGTCACATTTTGGTCAAATGTTTCCCATGGTCCTGATTGGGCCGTGAAAAACATGTGATTTGGCCGATGAAAAAAAAAATGATGACGTAATTTAAAGGCAATGAAAGCACAGCCAATCAGAATGGCTTTGCTTCAATTGCTTTTAAGATGACGTCATTAAAAGAAACATGGCCAGTCTCACATGGTAGCATAGCCAATCAGAGCGTGGGAACTCCAACCCATCATTTTGCACAGGGTTATATGATGCACAGATTATTTGCATCATGTACACACTCAATGCAATTGTGTGACATTTCATAGACATTTGTGTAGCTGCAGTTTGTTTTTTTTTCTATTTGCAATGGCTGCTGGATTTATTTTAACATGCAATGTGGTGGTTTTAAGATTAAAAATTCATGTTTTGATTTTTGGATGTTTTATGTGTTTCATAATGGGCAAATAATACATTATCCATATCTGGATAATAGTTATTTGGCACATTATTGTACTGTAGGTGTTGGGGGATGTATGTATAGGTCCGGTTTATTTATTTTACATTCAGGGTTGGTTCCTTGGTTCTGCGTGAGACCTCTGGAGACCACCTGCGGTCTCCTCGGGTATCTCACGGGTATCAGGCTGGTGGTTCCACGGGTGACACCTGCGGGGATGAAGTGGTGGTCCCACATCTGTGGGGTCACCGCGGACCCGTAGTCTGCGGGGAAGAACCGTTGGTCCAACATCCGTGGGGGCACCGTGGACCCGTAGGTGCGGGGATGAAGCGATGGCCCCAAATCCGTGGGGGCACTGCGGACCCATAGTGAGCACTCGTGAGTTCCCCAGACCCCCGTGAGAACCACCCGAGGCCCCGCAGACACCTGTGGGTCTGACCCGGGGCTCCCAGACATCCGCGGGCCTACAGTGGGGACCCAATTGTGGCCCACGGGGACCAAACAAGACCACCTGGGGGCCATGGCGCTTGGGGGGACCCACCAACAGGCCTCCAGAACCTGTGTGAAACAAGTTGCTAGTACCCTGTAGGTCTGTCAGGTGACCCGCCAGCCCGGGGACTCGCGTGGGGCTGGGGTATGAACCCTGTATGTAAAAGAATAAATCATGTATTTATGGGGGGGCACGGTGGGTGGGTTATGTATTTAATAAATAGAATGATGTTTAATGTGGGGCAGTGTATTGTTTTTATTGTGGGTACTAGGGTTGGGGGAAGGGGGCATTGGCCCCAAGGGTATATGGGTAGGCCTCCCTTGTGGGTAGTGGGTGAGGGTGGTTAGGCCTCATGGGGTGGGGGGTTTGTGTGGGAGGGTATGTAGGCCTCCCGAATGGTGGGTGAGGGTGGGTTAACCCCTTAATGACTGTAGCGGTTAATAACCGCTATGGTGATTAAAGGGTTAGGGGACATTACATTGGCTATTGTAATTGTTGTGCATGTTTTGCAGCACCGTAGGGGCATGGCCAGAATGAAGATGAGGATGAAGACGGCCTTCATCGTGGGTGCTGTAAAAGGTAAGTGTAATATGTTTTGACTGTATTTATTGAATGTTATATGTATTTAAAATGGCCAAATGCATTATTATATATATGTTGTGGTTATTTTGGGGTTTCAATAGGAGCTTGTTAGGTGTCCAGTATGTTTTACAATTCTTGTTCAGCTAGTCTTAGCTGATTGGAGGGTGGCAACCTCCTACCTAATTGAAGCTTACCCCCTCCCACATTTAAATGGTTAAAAGCTCACTCCATAGCATCTCCCACTCTCAGAGGAACTTGCTTGCTTGCAGTATGGTTGTGACAAATCTAATACAGAGTGCTTTTCCTGGTAATGTACAGGTTATTAAAAGCTTCAATCAGACTTAGAACTTTGCAACTAATATTGACAGATTTATTATAAATCATTCTTCCCGGTATTGCACAGGTTATTAAGAATTTATATTAGTGTTAGGGACCCCTGGAAATGTGGTCTGCCATGCAGTGGCTCAGGGGCTTACAACAATTTTGGCCAAAAATGTTAAACTAAAAGACCATTTTATTTAATAGATATTTATACATATATATTTAGGCACTGTACCGTGTATGAGTTTCACTGGATGTGCACTGAGCTCTGTCTGTGTTTTATGTTCTGTCTCTGGTTTTAAATATATATTGCCGTGCTCAGTAGCACTCCTCTGTAACACTCATATGCTTATATATATGTTGTGGTTATTTTGGGGGTTCAATAGGAGCTTGTTAGGTGTCCAGTATGTTTTACAACTCTTGTTCAGCTAGTCTTAGCTGATTGGAGGGTGGCAACCTCCTACCTAATTGAAGCTTACCCCCTCCCACATTTAAATGGTTAAAAGCTCACTCCATAGCATCTCCCACTCTCAGAGGAACTTGCTTGCTTGCAGTATGGTTGTGACAAATCTAACACAGAGTGCTTTTCCTGGTAATGTACAGGTTATTAAAAGCTTCAATCAGACTTAGAACTTTGCAACTAATATTGACAGATTTATTATAAATCATTCTTCCCGGTATTGCACAGGTTATTAAGAATTTATATTAGTGTTAGGGACCCCTGGAAATGTGGTCTGCCATGCAGTGGCTCAGGGGCTTACAACAATTTTGGCCAAAAATGTTAAACTAAAACACCATTTTATTTAATAGATATTTATACATATATATTTAGGCACTGTACCGTGTATGAGTTTCACTGGATGTGCACTGAGCTCTGTCTGTGTTTTATGTTCTGTCTCTGGTTTTAAATATATATTGCCGTGCTCAGTAGCACTCCTCTGTAACACTCATATGCTTATATATATGTTGTGGTTATTTTGGGGGTTCAATAGGAGCTTGTTAGGTGTCCAGTATGTTTTACAACTCTTGTTCAGCTAGTCTTAGCTGATTGGAGGGTGGCAACCTCCTACCTAATTGAAGCTTACCCCCTCCCACATTTAAATGGTTAAAAGCTCACTCCATAGCATCTCCCACTCTCAGAGGAACTTGCTTGCTTGCAGTATGGTTGTGACAAATCTAACACAGAGTGCTTTTCCTGGTAATGTACAGGTTATTAAAAGCTTCAATCAGACTTAGAACTTTGCAACTAATATTGACAGATTTATTATAAATCATTCTTCCTGGTATTGCACAGGTTATTAAGAATTTATATTAGTGTTAGGGACTTCTGGAAATGTGGTCTGCCGTGCAGTGGCTCAGGGACTTACAACAATTTTGGCCAAAAATGTTAAACTAAAAGACCATTTTATTTAATAGATATTTATACATATATATTTAGGCACTGTACCGTGTATGAGTTTCACTGGATGTGCACTGAGCTCTGTCTGTGTTTTATGTTCTGTCTCTGGTTTCAAATGCATTATTATCCATATTTGGATAATAGTAATTTTGACCATTACTGTACTGTATGTGTTAGGGGGGTGTATTTAGTTTTAATTGTTGTTTCTTATTTTTTGAGGTGCAACATTGGTACCGCAGGCTCGCGGGGACCCCGGGACAGCCGCGGGGACCCCCGGACTCCTGCAGGGACCCCCGCACTCCCGCAGGGACCCCCGCTTGGTGACCCGGGGACACCCGCGCGACCCCCAGGCTCCGTCGGGACCCCCGCGGGGTCAGCCGGGGACACCCGCTGGCCTGCTGTATGGGTTTTGCGCATGCAAAAATAAAAAGCCAGAATTTTTTCTAAGTCCAGATTTCTTTGCGTCTACTCTGACCTGGCGTGTTCTGATCAACGCAACTTTCGCGTTTGCTAAGGTTGTGTTGATTAGTGCATCCCGCTTAAGGGCAGAATGTCACGCAAACAGGGCTTTTTGATCAAGCAAAGTTGGACTTAGAAAAAATCCCTGAAAAAAGTAATTTTTAGACCGCAAAGTGCCTGTTTGCGTTGCTTAGTGCATCGGGTTGAGCCAAAAATCACGATCAAAGAGCACTTTGCGGTCTAAAAGTGACTTATCGGAGCTTAGTGCATAGCCCCCAGAGTAACCAGTATATCAATCACAGTAAACTAACAACAATTTATGATTGCAAGCATAAGACTGTTAAAAAGTAGATAATGGATATAGATTAAGTCAAATAACAGAAAACAACATCAGAGTGATACAGAGGGTTGAATGATATGATATATTCACTTGGCAAGCATAAAGAATAACATCAAATAATTTCATTTGAAATCTAATCCATACCTGTAAAGGCAAAACTAAAATTAAAGATCCTATAGACCATCTGTAAATAAATAAATTCTTAATAATAATTAGTGATGTTCATATTTAGAGAAAACAATATTATGTTTAAGTAGAGTTGATGTGGGTTATATTATCTTGATCATTTACATGAAACTGATACAATAAAACTACCCTATCATTAATTTACTTGTATAATATATGTCATAAATATTAGACATGTGTACAGAATTGAATAATAATACAAAAACTCAATATTGAAAATATTTCTAGAAAAAAGTTATAATGAGACAGATGATAACAATAAATAAAATAAAAATTAAAAAAAGAGGTGATATAATAAGCTTGCTTTGAGGAGCTTTTGTTAAAATATATAGAATAAACTGATGTAGACATATATTGTGAGAGGAAAGAATGCCAAACACCTAGAGAAAGTACTTCAGATACCATTAGGTATTAAGACCATTAGGAGTCAAGGTGTTTAGAGAAAATATCCAATGAGCTTCTGTTCTGTATAAAGCGTTCTTCCTGTCACCTCCACGGCAATGCATATGGACATGTTCAATGGCAATACATTTAAGTTAGCAAGAGAGCCATTCTGACAGACATCATGTATGTCTTTATTTATATAGCGCCAAAAGTGTACTCAGCGCTTCACAAGGAATACAATACAGGGAATTATAATAACACAATAAATGCAGCAAAATCAGACAATAGGAAAGGAAATCTCTGCCCCGAAGAGATTACAATCTAAGAGGTTTGATGGGGAATTTACAGAGACAGCAGGTGAGGTAATAAGTGCTGTAGATGGCAGTGCTTGGTCACAATGGGTGGTAGGAGTGACTGTGGGACAATAGCCATGAGTGCAGGCTATTGGGATGCTTGATTTGTGGGGAAGTTTTAAGGTTAGTCAGTATTAAAATGGGAGACTTCCCAGTTACTGGAGGCTAGGAAGAGTACAACTAATCACAGATTTTCGAAAGTTAAGTTCTCACAGTTGCAAAGTTGGTGTGCCGAGTCCAGATGTTCCCCAAATCTCACCTCCAATTTCAACTCCAAAATTAACTCTGCCAGACTCTTTAAATATGACACATAAGATGGGACACACAGCCATTGGCATTTGTAATGTGTTTATTTTTCTATGTAATGTGTTTTATTTTGGGCCTGTTTTTTTTTTTTGCTTCCCCATTTATTGCCATAGTGTAAAATCATGCCCATATTATATGGGCACGCTTTATATGGGTAGCGGGGTTGGTGTCCCTGGGTATTAGTGGGGGAGGGTGGGTTAAATCCTTAATTACTATTGCGGTTACTAACCGCTAAGGTGATTAAGGGGTTAGGAGCCATTAGGTTGTATTTTTTTTAAACTACCCACTCACCCAGTCAGTCAGTAGGTAAAAGTCACCCACCCAGTCAGTCAGTTACCCACTCACTCAGTCACCCACCCAGTCACCCACCCAGTCACCCACCCAGTCAGTCCCCCAGTCAGTCACCCAGTCAGTCATCCACTCACCCAGTCACCCCCCCCAGTCACCCACCCAGCCAGTCATCCACCCAGTCAGTCACCCAAGTCAGTAAGTCAGCCATCCACCCAGCTAGTAAGTCAGTCAGTCACCCAGCCAGTCAGTCACTCACCCAGTCAGTCACCCAGCCACCCAGTCAGTCACCCACCCAGTCAGTCAATCAACCACCCAGTCAGTCACCAATCCAGTCAGTCATCCACCCAGTCAGTCAGTCAGTAACCCACCCAGTCAGTCACCCACCCAGTCAGTCAAGTCACACACCCAGTCAGTAACCCACCCAGTCACCCAGTCAGTCACCCACCCAGGCAGTCACCCACCCAGGCAGTCAGTCAGTCAGTCACCCACCCAGGCAGTCACCCACCAGGCAGTCAGTCAGTCACCCACCCAGGCAGTCACCAAGTCAGTTAGTCAGTCACCCACCCACTCAGTAACCCACCCATTCAGTCAGTCAGTCATCCAGTCAGTTAGTCAGTCACCCACCCAGTCAGTAAAGTCACTCAGCAGCCACGGGGACCAGGGGAGGCCCGTTTCACCCCCCTGAGCCTACCTTCCACCCCGGGCAGAAGCTGTGGGGATTGGGGGCAGGGGGGTGAGCACCAGGGATTATCTCCTCACCTCAGGTGGGAGCAGCGGGCAGAAGGCGGTGGCAGCAGCGGGTAGAAGGTGACAACAGGCTTGAGGTGGGAAATCTGCACGCGCTCTATAGCAGCAGGCACCGGAAGTGCCAGAGTCCTAGAGTGCGCACCGAGGGAGGAGGAGGGAGAAGGAGGAGGGGGGCCAGGAAAGCCATCGCCGGGCCACAGTGAGTGCGGGCGGCTCGGCGGAATCCCTGGGACTGCTCCATGGAGCCCCAGTGGTCCGCGGAACCCTGATTGAGAAACACTGCCATAGAGGATAGCCACTACGGTAACAATATAACTTTTTTTTAAATGTGTGCTTTGATACTAGTGTGTGGGAGCAGGGGGGCTTCTGAGGTGAACCGCGTTGATTTCAGCCTCAGGACCCCCTACTTCCCAAGATACAGGCCCCGTTATGGGGTACCGGTATCCCAGTGCAGGATTTAAATCCCACGGTCGCGTGACGCAGGAGATTTAAAAGCACAGGGGATACCGGCACCCTATACTGAGGCCTGTCTCTCAGGAAAAAGGGGGTCCCCTAAGCTGAAATCAATGCAGTTTAGCTCAGGAAACCCCCGGTTTCAAACACTTTTATTAAAATTTATTTGTGTATTGCACGATCGCCTCTTAGAGCCATGCATGGAGTTGAAGCATCTCCATGGAGCTCTTCAAGGCTGCACATCAGTTATTGCGCTATATGATTTATAGCACGATAGCACTGATACAAAAAACAGGTCGGACGATAGTGCATTTTTTTTATCGGCCTTAAAAAAATTGTCTTCATTTCTTAGTGAATACCATTATTGGCCTCATGTCTCACAGTGTGATAAATAAATGCATAGGGGCCTATGCACTAAACACTGATTAAAAAAATAGCCATCCCATTTAAATTGCCATTTTTGACAGCGTTGCTATCACGTTATGCAGAAAGCCCCAAAGACCAGTGATAGCAACATTTGCAAAAATGGCGAGTAGCCGGCAGCATGAAAATCGCCTCTCTGAAAAGGGCTTACCCAGCGAGTTCTTTCTGCTGCAGAGAGAGAGAGCTGCCTTTACCTGCGCAAATCTCGCCCGAAAATAAAAAAAATGTATTTATATTTTATTACTAGTGTATTGTAGCAGGGGGTCTCCGGAGCAGAACCACATTGATTTGAGGTCCAGGGACCCCCTGCTTCCCGAGGTACAGGCCCCCCATAACGGATACAGATTCCCACGGTCACGTGACGCGGGACATTAAAATGCATAGGAGATACCGGCACCCCATAACGGGCCTGTATCTCGGGAAGCAGGGGGTCCCCGGACCACAAATCAACAAGGTTCTTCTCCGGAGGCCCCCTGCTACAATACACTAGTAATAAAACCCTAATTAAAAAATGTACACATTTGTTACCGTATCGGCTATCTGTTATGGTAATGAAGCTCCTTTAATGTAATTTTTATTAATAGTGTACAGAGCAGGGGGTCTCCTGAGCTGAAGCGCTTTATTTTCAGCCTTCCTGAGTTACAGGCCCTGATATGGGGCATCGGGTGTCGGTGTTGCCGCCATTTTAAAATTGTCCGAGTCACGTGACGGGGGATTTAAATAATGAAGGAGATACCGGCACCCCATATCTGGGCCTGTAACTCAGGAAGCAGGGTGTCCCCGAGGCTGAAATCAATGCAGTTCAGCTCAGGAGACTCCCTACACACTAATAGTAAAAATTAAATTAAAGAAGCTTCATTACCTTAGCGGACAGCAGCTTTATTGAGGGCAGAGGGGGTGATTGAAGTGGGTACTTGGCCCTTCATTCACCCCGTCTGCCCCCAATAAACATAACAAAATATACTAACCACCAATACACAACCCACCCCCTGTGCCCCCACATAAAACCATAATTTAATTTTTATACACAGGATTGATACAAGAGGCTGGCGGGGGTCCCTGGGTGGTCCCCGCGGGTGACCGTGGGCCTCCAGGTGGTGTACGTGGGATTCTGGGGGCCCTTGGGTGTTTCCCACAGGTGTCTGGGGGCACTAGGGTGGTTCCCACGGGTGTCTGGGGGCCCTCTGTGTTCCCCGCTGGTGTCTAGGGGTCCTCAGGTGGTACTCATGGGGGTCCGGGGGTCCTCGGTGGTCCCAGCGGGTCTCCACTGTTCTGCGGTAACAATCCTGTTGCAAAAAAACTAATTTGGAAGACATTGCAATAAATACACCTTCCCCCTCCCCACCCCACAACACATACAGTACAGTAATGGACAAAATAACTATTATCCAGATAATAGCTCATTTGCCCATTATTAAATAAAACATTAGCCAGGCAGCATACATAAAGTAAATAAACATTTCTACTTACCCCTGCCATCATGAAGGACGTCCTCATCAGCATATTGCTTGGCCATGTCCTCCATTGTCCTAACCCCTTAATCACTTTAGCGGTTAATAACGCTATAGTAAATAAGGGATTAACCCACCCTCCCCAGCTACCCACCCGGGAGGCCTAACCACCCACCCCAGAACCACTATACCCACCCTGTACCCATTAATTGGCATAGTGGTACATCATGCCCATATAATATGAGCATGATAGCCAATATAGCTGTCAATGGTCACCCTAATAAAATACATGAAGACCCAAAAGACACAATAATAAAACATACACAAGCACCTAAACACCCCAATTCAATAAATAAAAACACTAGCCAACAAATGAAATAAATACAAGCACTAGCCAACCAATTAAATAAATAAAAGCACTAGCCAAAAAAAAAAATGAATTAATTGTAACCAGTAGCCAACAAATCAATTAAATAATAAAACCACTAGCCAACACATCAATTCAAACCAGGAGCCAACAAAATAAATAATTAATTAAAAACTTACGCTTAGCTAAACAATCGGAAACATAAATAAAACAAGACAACCAAATTCCAAACAATTTAATCCAAACAATCAACAGAAATAGAAAAAAATAACACTCAATCCAAAACAAGTATTTGCACCAAAATGCATTGGCTATCACTGTATTGATCTGTGTATGACTGTGGCCTCATAGTCGGGTGAAAATGCATTGATTTTATAACTGCTTTGTGAATAGGGCCCTAAGAGCTTACTTCAGCATAAACAAAACCGCACAAAAATAAATCCAGAACAGGGCTGTACCCATTGTCCTAAAATTCCTGTCTCTTTCTCCCTTCTCGTCAGAGAGATATCTGGTTCTTGAAGGCTATCTGGCCAAATAGCCCTCTAATACTTGAAAAGTCTCTGTAGGCTCTCTGCAGCCTTTTCAGAATAAGAGGGACTTCACACAAGTGATCACACAGGCTTGATGACAGCAGCTCACAGTTTAAAATGACAAACAAAAAGGCACAAACCCACACACAATTCATATAGTACTAGGCTTACAATTAACCAAGTGACTTCAACAAATACCAATGTGGCAGGGTCCCCTTTGTCCCCTTAACTTCTGGGCGGCAGCGAAGGCTGGAGAGAGGGAGGGTAGTAGTTGCGTCCGGCGCGTGCCAGGAGGCGTGGAGAGGCAGCACAGTACTCTGGGAGACAACCAAGTCACCGGAGGCTCCCGGTGGCAAACTTTGCAGGGCATCGCCATGTTTAGAGTGGGCGCACATGCGCAGTGCAGTTTCGCAATAGCATCCCAAGTCTGGTGGCCATTAGGGGAATAGATCCACAGGGACTACAGCCCTAGAATGCATAGGGGCAGCTAGTCAGGTGCTGAAGCACAGCCAATAGGGCTGCAAGGAAGTTTCCTGCCACAGATAGATATATTTTGCGCGCTGAAGAGCACACCTGTCGGAGCTGGAACAAAGAGAGGGTATGGTGTATGTGCAGGGTGTCTGTGACCCCTGCATTAGGCCCAACTCCCCCTTTGAGCTTGTGCCTGCTGCATGGACCATCCCCGTAGATAGGGACACAGCCCTGTAGTACATGCATGACGGACACAGCAAGGACGTGCCGCAACCTGGCATCTGCTGGTCACCATACACAGAGATAGACTATTACAGTGGGACCCTCCAGCTAGACAAAACCCCATGTGCAGGCGAACTCATCGCTGACGACAACGGCGTGGGACCGGACGGCCTCTTGTCTTCATCGCCGCTACCGGGTGCTGGAGCACTGGCAGGTATCTTAAAGTTCACCAACAGACCACACTTTAGTTGTGGGCAGCACTGTCGCACACATTGGGTGGGTTGACTATTGTGGACACCAGGGTGGTTGGGTGCCCGGGGGCACCTCAGTACTTTGGGGGAATATCCCATCCGAGTGTGGACACAGTGTTGCAGGGCACTGTGGGGTTACGGCTGTGCGAGGCCTATTTGGTGTGGGTGTTATATTGTTATTCCTTTTTCATATGCAAGCAGTAAACTGTTATCTATATCAGTGTGCGTATTATTGCATTGGGTCCTGTGACGGTGTTATCCTACATAGTATGATCCCGCACAGGTGGAGGCGCTGTCACCAGATGGATCAGGTACACCCCAGGCTCCCAGCAGCAGAGGTTCAGGCCTCCTGTAAGCCACAGGTAACGCACCACACCCTCAGTAGCCGCCATATCTACCATAGGGTGGTGGAATCTGTGCTACACCAATATTTTAAACAAACTCATGTGCTCACAAGCCAGATACCTGCAGCCTAAGACATACCTTCAGGTAGCAGTTCACAGGTTAAGACAGACCTTTAGACAGCAGGGTTGCAGGGCAGCTGCTTCCCTGATCACAGCTCCCTTGTAGTGAGCTAGTCTGCCCCTTTTAAAGTCCTACTGATACAGGCAATAAATGCAAAGAAAAATAACAGACAAACGAAAGTTAGCTGCAAGGCTACAAAAATCAGGGGGAAATAAGGCCAAAGTGAATAACAATACAAAATCAAGAAGGTATCTACTGTAGATCTACAGAACTAGATGCCAAATGAAAGAGATCAGGGAAAGACGCCGCACTAGGGTACAGAAAATAACCAGACTGCTGCTCTGTTATCAAAAAGTGGACAAGCAACTAAAAGCAGGCTGGGTGGGGTTTATAAATCGTAAGCCAAGAGGGCCACTTGCCTCATGGAGAAATCTAGTTCTAACTACTGTAGTCCTGGGATTGAACTTGACTCTTCTGCTAACCCCTAAAGGTCTACAAGAGGTACTGCAGGTTGAAATCTTGACAGTTTCCTTCATATAGACTTAACTACCGAGGTAACAGAATTTTGCCTGCCAGACGACAGGCTGCAAAGGCTGAGAGGGCTGGTAAATGAAGCACTCAGTCACAAGAATATAACATTGAAAAGATTGCAATCGTTGCTGTGTCACTTAGCATTTCCAACACGTATCATGCCAGTGGGCAGGGATTTTTCAAGCTGTCTAACAGCAGCATCTGTGGGCATAACAAATCCAAATTGGCACATAAGTTTGGTCAAAGGATGACTTGAAGGTATGTCACAACCTATTTGTAAATAATGCAGAATTAATCCTATTCACAGAGGCAGGATGAGCAAAAGGTTATGGGGCATACTGGGATGGGCATTGGTTAGCAGAACAATGACCAGCTACAGTAGATGGGTAAAGTTAGGGCCAAGTAAAATGTGGTCATTTGGATATTGCTTCCCATTGTACTGTCTGTTGAAATCTTGGGGGATCAGTTGAAAGGGAAATGCCTGCTGTTGATCTGTGACAATATGGGGTTTGTGATGCCAACGAACAATTTGATGCTAATTCCCCCCAGTTTTAACACTACTGAGCCATCTGGTTCTCAGATGCTTGGAGCTTAACATGTGGTGCAAAGCAAAAAAAATATCCCAGGTGTAACTAATCTAATAGCAGACAAATCATTTCATGTTCTGTGGGAAGCATTCTGGAAACTAGCATCGCAGGCAGACAAGCAGGGATACAGATTCCTCCAATTCCCGTGGGATTTAATTTTACAGCATAAGGTAATTTATACAAAGATGTATATCCTAGGCTACATGGGCACCTTATGTCAGTGCATGGAATAGTTGGTATAATTTCAAAAGACAGTTTGTAGAAATAGACGATAATATGAGACAAGGCATCGTCGTATGCTTTTACATTTACTATGATACAGGAATAGCTATCCGTTTAGTCTATTTCTAAAAATTGGCAGGTATATCATTTTTCTTGAGCTTTCAGGTGCAGAAAGTTAGTCTAAATTGGTTCTGGTAATGCAGCTGTTAAGATGTTATGCTAGGGGGAAAACAACAAGGGATAGAAGAAAGCCTCTAATGCCATATGTAATTCTCAAGAGGTATAATTAACAAAGTTTGTTTTTATCAGATGTTGAATATATCCCGTTCAAATCAGTTTTTTTCCTATGGTTTCTTTGCTGCGCTAAGAGTAAGCGAATTAGTATCAGCAAGTAGGTTTTATCCAAGTGGTTTATTATTTGAAGAGGTGAAAGTTACAGAGGAAGTAACATTAAAACATTTCTTGATAATGAGACGTACAGGGTCCATTGTTTATACAGGCAGACAGTTCCTTTTTTTTTAACTAAATTTCTATTTACTGTAGCTACAGAATGTGTTCAGGGCATATTTAAAGGAATTGGGAATAGTGGATAATGAATTTTACTCACACTGTTTTTGCATAGGTGCAATAACAGAAGCAGCACGTCTAGGACTGAATTAATCTGACATTAAGAGAATTGGTCATTGGGAGTCGGAAAGGTTCAGTTTGTATATTAGACCTGACCAGGTGCAGAAATAATTGATGTTTGCATTTAGTAGTGGAGAGAAAAGCGTTTGTATACGGGGGCATTGCTTCCTCCACTAGCCAGCTATGAGAGAAAGGAACCACTCTTATGGAGTTCATTTGTTGTTTGCCGTAGACAGGTATTCTGTCTCAAGTGGAATCAAGTTTTACCATCATTATTGTTATACAAAATGAGGTTAAATCATCTCAAAATAATATTTATTCATGTATGGGTTAATGACAAAGCAATATGGAAACGTTAGAACTAATTAACCAAATGAAATGAGACTTGGCACAAGTGTCAATTATTTTTCCTGGGGTATCACTGGTATGGTCTGAGGTAGTTTTGCACATTAATTGGTTAGGGTATAGACTATTGAAATGGTGCAGAAGAAAGCTTAAGGTAATAGCACAGTTTGTAATGGCTATCGGGGGCATGGTAATGAAACATGTAGATTTGGAAAGTGGTGGGCAAGGCTTAAATTGGCATGTTTTTTTTTAAAACTTGTATTTTATTGAAAAAAAATTCACAACAACAGTACAAACATGATTTTATAAATGTATCGGATATATTGATCTAGATATATTCAATCTAGGTATTATTATTATCTTTTATTTGTGAAGCGCAATCATATTCTGCAGCGTGGCATAATGGGGCATATGATAAATAAATAAACAGTTACATACAGATGAGGACCATCATGCACAAACAGATAGAAAGATGTAGTGAGATCCCTGATCATGAGAGCTTACAATGTAGAGGAAATTAGGGATAATGTTGAAAACAGAAGGTAAGGTTGGATCATTGTTGGATAAGGTGTGGTTCAGGTTAGAGTATGGCCCAGTCTGACAGCTGAAGCCATTAAGGTTTTGGGGAGGGGGGGGGGATTGTTGCATGGGGTGGACATTGGTCCAGCCACACAGCTGGTCCCAAGGGAGAGGGGAGTTGGATATTCGAGGTATGGCGAGTAGGCTTCCATGAAAAGGTGAGTTTTTACGGAGTTTATAAACATCTGGAGGCTGGGGGAAGAGTCTGATGGTGCGTGCTAGGGAATTCCAGAGATAGGGGGAAGCATGGGAGAAATCTAGCAGGCGGGAGTAGGAGGAAGTAATAAGGTGGGAGGAAAGGTGTAAGTAGTGGGCAGAATGTACGGGGTTTGTAGGGTGTGGTCGATGAGAGGTGAGATGTAAGGGGGGGCAGTGTTGTTGAGACCTTTGTAAATTATTACTAAGGTTTTACATTTAATTCTAGAGTCTATGGGAAGCCAGTGTACGGATGAGTCTAGCAGCAGCATTTTGGATGGATTGAAGCTGAGAGAGGTGGACAAGGGAAATGCCAACTAAGAGAGTGTTGCATTAATCGAGACGGGACATGATGAGTGAGTGGAGGATTTTCGTTGCATCTTGAGTGATAAAAGGCCGTATCTTGGCAATATTTCATAGGTGGAGATGACAGGACTTCGTGAGGGATTGAATGTGAGGAATGAAGGAGAGATCAGAGTCAAATAGACAGCAGGTTTGAGGTGTTGAGGAGATTGCGGTGTTATTGACAGTGAGGAAGAGTGTTGGTGTAGTGGTGGCAGTGGAAGGGGGAAAAATATTAATTCTGTTTTGGACATATTTAGCTTCAGGTAGCAGTGAGACATCCAAGAGGAGATTGCAGAGAGAGAGGTACAGATACACTAGAGAGAAAGAACCCCAATGAAGCACTCTTACACTGTGTTGAGATGATTAATTGAAGTTAAAATTAGATTTTATTAGGAACATGATAAAATAATGGGATTTAAAATAGGATTAAACTACATGACAATACGCTGAAAATCCCTAAGGGATACTGTAATCCCAGGATTGGTAAGTATTATCAGTGTTGCGTGAATACACCAGCCCCAAGGGTCCTTATAGTGAGGAAGCCTTGGGGAAAGCTAATTTAGGGATTAAATGCAATCCTTATCTGTAGTGCCAAAGTATACTAGTGGTGCAAGTGGTGCAATAGTATTGAGATGACACTGTACGTAGGGTGGTAAATGCATACAGCCTCTGTGCTAGCAGATGAGTGTCATATCAATCTTAGTAAGATAATGCATCTGTGTACCTCAGGAGTTACAGAGGTACAGATACGCAACAGGAGAGCGGGAGAGATTTCACAGAAAGAGAGATAGATTTGGGTGTCATCAGCCTAAAGATTATATTGAGTCAAAGGATTTTATTAATTCACCAAGAGAGGAGGTGTAGAGTGAGAAGAGCAGAGGGCCAGGACAAAATATACATTACAATAAATAATAAAAATTAAGCCTTTAAAACCATTCATTGTCCCTGTGGCTATCTACTGTAGGCCCTCAATGGGGGCCTATATAGCCACATTGGCAATCAATGTTGACCCTAGATAAATACATGAATTACTTATCCCAGACGGGACAAATAAATCCAATAAAGGAGTGATTCCCAATAATACAAAAATAAATAAAACACAATCCCAGTCAGATAATGGTAAAGTTAACCCCTGAACCCCAGAAAAGCAGTAAAAAATAAATCCAAGCCCGATGGCCCAAAAATAAGTAAAAACAGAACAGTAGTAAAAAATAAATCGAAGCCCGATGGCCCCAAAAAATAGAAGTAAAAATTAAAGTGGAAAATTAATCCAGGCCTGATGGCCTATTGTAATTCATGTCCATCCTGGCTGTAGGACATTGGATCAGGGGAGCGCAAACTTTTTCCCTGCGCCACCCTGCCGGCAGTTCCCCTCTCTCTGCGCGCCCCCCTCCTCTTACCTCAGCTCCGGCGTCATGATGTCACATTGCCATGGCATCTAAGAAGCCACCGGTGCCAAGGTAAGTGAGGGTTACAGGCCTTCTCCGCTTCCCCGGCATTTAATTTAAGTGCTTTTGGGAAACACGTGGGGCCTCTGCAATTCCTGCGCCCCCCGCAGTCAGTCTCGCACCCTCTCGGGGGGTGCCCACCCCAGTCTGCACATCGCTGCGTTAGATCATCAACTTGACTCGAATCCCTGGATCCACCATTGCTAGATGAGCAGTCTCTGGTGAGTATTTCTTCTTTTCCTCTTTTCCTCTTTTCTTTAAAGCTGTCTTCTTGTTCTATCTTCGCCACAGGATGTAGCCTCTTCCATGACTTCCGGTCTTCAGATATGACCAAGCCTTATATAGGGCTTGTAAAGTCACAGAAGTCCAGTCCCATGGTACACAACCATTCCTATTCTACATTTGACTCGTCTGTCCAGAGAACATTGTTCCAGAAGTCTTGTGGATCATCATCTATGTACTCTTGTGGATCATCATCTATGAACTTCAGAAAGGCTGCAATGTTCTTTTTAGAGCGCGGTGGTTTCCTCCTGTCTATCCTTCCATGAACACCATTCTTATTCAGTCTGATAGTTGAGTCATGAACATTCACATTAGCCAAGGCAAGAGTGGCCTGTAGATCCTAGGATATTACTCTTTGTGACTTCCTGAATGATTTGCTTATTTATTCTTTGAGAGATTTTGGTAGGATGACCACTGTGGTCTTGAATGTTCTTCATTTGTAGACTATCTGTCTGACAGTGGATTGGTGAGTCCTGAATCCTTCGAATGTTTTTAACCCTTTTTAGACTAATGAGCATCAATAACTGCTTTTATGAGGTCCTCAGAGATTTATTTTGATTGTCACATGCAGGGCCGTCTTAACGTATGGGCACGATGGGCAGTTGCCTGGGGGCCCCACAGCATAGAATGTGTGTGTGTGTGCGTGTGCGTGTGCGTGTGTGTGTGCGTGTGTGTGTGTGTGTGTGTGTGTGTGTGTGTGTGTGTGTGTGTGTGTGTGTGTGTGTGTTGTGACAGACAGTACATACAGTACTGGCAACTTTGTTTAATTGCTCACTCACCCTTACTTATCATTTACTATACTAACAGCCTTCCCAATTTCAAGATCTATTAAAAATAACCACCATTGTAAATTCTCGGAAAGGCTCCATAACTCAGATCTCATCACAACAGCATTGCAATCTTTGCAGCACCCTTCTTACTTACAGATCGTCCCCAAGAAGGCAGAGCAGGTTACTTATTCAATGTCATGATTTAATCTGCAATTTAAAGCTGGATTTTGAAGTCTAAATTTGAAAGCTACTGTACTACTAAAGACAGGGAGGGGGAGGTGAAAGGATGAAGGGATGGGGGGTGAGAGGATGAAGAGATGGGGGTAACAGAGGATGAAGGGAGGGGGTGAGAAAGGATGAAGGGAGGGGGGATGGGGGGATGAGAGAGGAAGAAGGGAGGGAGTGAGAGGACAAGGGGGAGTGAGAGGACAAAGGGGGGTGAGAGGACATGGGGGGTGAAAGGACAAGGGGGAGAGAAGAGAGAGAGGATGAGGAG
The DNA here is from genome assembly GCF_040206685.1 of Ascaphus truei. NCBI lineage: Eukaryota > Metazoa > Chordata > Amphibia > Anura > Ascaphidae > Ascaphus > Ascaphus truei. The sequence continues at coordinate 74,045,701 of NC_134487.1, read as the reverse complement.
GAGGTGCAACAATCTTGGAATTTGTGGGAGGAGCAGTAAGATCATTATTGCTCGCCATGTACAGTATGACTGCAAGTCAGTAATTTATAAATTATCTGACCATTACGTCATTTGTTCTAAATTTCACTCCAAGCATGCACCAATTTGCACTATTTCATATACTATTTTCTAAAACAATCCTCGGAAGGGTACTCCCTCCAAAGACTCCTCCCCAGATTTTGTACGAAATAGAATATAAATTGGTGCAAATTGGTGAATACTTGGAGTGAAATTTAGAACAAATGACATAACAGTTAGGTCATTTATAAATAACATTCTTCCCCACCAACGATTCTCGAGTGCGTTGCACCTGTCACCATTGTGTCCAGTATTTTTGGACAAGCCACCTTGCAACCCTACTCGCTCTCCTCCCGCCCGGCACCACGGCTCTGCTCGCTCTCCGCCCGCCCGGCACCCCGGCTCCGCTCGCTCTCCGCCCACCCGGCACCCCGGCTCACGTCACAACCACTCACAGCCTAGCAGTTCAGCACTTCCGGTGCCTGCTGCTGCTAGTGAGCATGTGGGAGGCTGGGAGCGACAGTGTAGGCAGGGCCCCGTGCACTGCTTTGCCCGGGGCCCCTAATGTTGTTAAGATGGCCCTGGTCACATGAAGTGTTTCCACACACCTGTATGATGAAGACCAAACTCAAAGTCTCTGATCTTTATGTAGGGTGGGGCCTCCCAAACTCACCTAATTATTTAAACACATGATTCGAATTATCCGCTTTCATTTAGCTGATAAAAAACAGGGTTTCACTTACATTTGCACATACCCTGACTCTTAATTACTAATTGTTTGTCTAATTCATACATAATTTTGTTTTAAAAGACATAGAATTGGTTAATATAAACCTATATTTATATTTCTTAATATATTTAAGAAAGGACTGGTTTGAATTAAAACATTTTAACATGGAAAACTATGGAATTTCCGTAATTATCATTGAGATTCACAAACTTTTTCTCACCACTGTGGCTGTATGGTTTGTTTAAGCACATTCAGTAGCATCTCTAGTTATCTGCTTAATTTGATGTTTTGAAGGGTGAAGAGAATTAGGCTAAACATTAGGAGGAACAAGGATAAATGCTGATACAGTACACTTCAGTAAATAATTCTAAATATCTTCTGAAAGCAGTAATATGGAGAACACACCACATCACTGGAGATGATAACTAAACTGTGATATTTTAGAAAAAAACTATTTTAAAACAGCAAAAAATGGAGGAAGGTGTGAATCTAGAATTAAAGCTTCTGGAAAAAATGAAATATTTAATGTACTAAAAAAAGAACAGGTATATTTGGAATAAGAGCAATGATGGAAGAAACATTTGAAACTTCAGAGGAAATAAAAAACAACAACCTTTGAATACAAATCTCCAGAAGCCTGGATAGTGCAATAGTCATTATTATTATTATTATTATTATTATTATTATTATTATTATTATTATTATTATTATTATTATTATTATTTAACATATCATATTAATAAAAGCTGAGAACAAAACGTGCACTCAAAAATCTTCCACGGGCAGTTTATTTGAATTTGAAATTCACAGTGATTATATATACACACTTCTGGTAACATTACCATAATAGAAACATTAATACTGTAACTAACTTAATGAGCTACAGTAGTACAGAAAGAGCATATAGAACGTTATACTAAAGAACTTATTTTATAGAGACCAAAGTTTCCTATCGAGAAAAACGCCCATTCAAGTTATTGCTTAGATCGGTTACTTGATGGCTTTTATTGAATAAGCCCCTTAGGGGTAAGTTCTATAAACTATGAAGTGACTGCTTTGGCTCTTTCGGTTGAAAATCCCCAGCAACTTAAATGGGGACTTTCTAAGTCAAACGGCTCACATGGCCACTTTGGAGTTTATAGAATTTACCCATTGGTGGTTTAAAAAATATACAGCTTTTGATATTCGTGCACCTTGCCCTTTACTGTACATTGTTCAAGAGTGCTGACCCTCTGTTCCAATATAACCAGTGTTCGACAAACCTATACATTTGCTCGCCCCGGGCGAGTGGATTTAACCCCCGGGCGAGTAAATATTGGCCCAAGCAGCACACGTTTGGTACTAGGTGGCGAGTAGATTTTTTTGTGTGGCGAGTAGATTTTTTGGTGATTTGTCAACCACTGAATATAACTATATTCTTGCATTAAGGTACACCCCTGATGAAGAGCTGATTACAAGCACATACGTGCCCCCCGTAGGTAACTATTGCGTTCACCATGTGATTTGAATTTTCAATAAATAATTGTATTTTGTTTTCTCGCTTCTGTGCTTACCGTGTTTCGGTTCTTGTGCCTCAATTTTTCTCTGCACAGTAAGGGGCTGAAGCTCAAAGAGCCCAAGAATTGTCTTCCTTTTCCCCATGCTAAGCTTTTATTTTTTTTTTAATATTTTGCTTCCATATAAAGGATTTAGTTGGCCCATTATCGACTGGCTCTGGGCCCCAGAAAGTGGTTAAAAGCTGAGAGGGTTTGAGGAAGTCAGAGACTGGGAAAGACAGAGGATATATACTGTGACAGAAGAGGATCTTGTGACAAGGAGGTAGTGTGAGTTTTGGTAAGCAGAAGGGATCTCTTAATTTGTTAACCTTCCTACTGATTTACTTTATTTAGTCCTGCAAAGTCAGGTACCTTTCAATGTAAGGTTAAAGGGGTTATTCCATTAGGCCAAATATTGTGATTCCAATGCAAGCCAGAGGACACATTTATCCATCACTATTTCATGGTAATAAAAATGTCTGCAGTATCACAAAATCCAGACCATGAAGCTTCTTTCTTGAACAGACCACTGGATTTGTGTTACATACCAAGACTACGGTATTTATGGTTCATTAGGCAAGTACTTATATACCACCCAAAATAACAGGTGCATTTCTATATCTTGGATATGGGAAAACTGAATTTGTCAAAAAGTAAATCTTTGACTTGGATTGCTCTTAAAGTGTTTCCTGGAAGCTGTTACCATGGCAATTCTGATCCAATTATTTGGACAGCTGTGGAAATACCACATTTATCTTTTTCCAATTGAAATATTTCTGAAACCTTACATATAAATGACAGCTACTGTACTAGGATAAAAAAATATATATTCAGTGCATGGATGCAAAAACACATCAGTTACTATATTGACAACTGATTCACAAGTACATATATGTTTACTGTATGCTATAAGACACAATATGAATACAATTGAATACACTTAATAATGTAAAATATAGCTTATCTGAAATTAAAGCATGCCTGCATGCATGAGTTTGTTTTCCTACATGTTAATGTCATTTAAAAATAACCTTATATTAAAATATAAATGAATACTGGTGGTAAACTGTTACTGGATAGAGTCTGATTGTCTGAATTCTCTGTTGCAGAGAAGCATCTAATCATTGCTTTCTAAACTGCAGCAGCTGCTTACATTATATTCCCAGAAAAATATACATTTATTTTTTTACGTAATTGGAACCAGCGGGTCCTTGGGCGTTGAATCGTGCTAATTTTAGTACTGTGGCCACCTTGGTTCCTGAGATAAACTAATTACCCTATGTTGTGTCGGTGCTACCCATGGAGAATCCATGACTGCAGGTGTTCACCAATAGGAAACCACAACCGATGACGTTGCAGCTTTCTATTTGCCTGCAGATCCAGCAAGATTTGGTGTCCATTTTGTTTTTCCCAGGAGGGAGCAGTGTGATTGGTGAGTATACTAGTAAATATCTCAGGAATTGGGTGGTACTCGGTGAATGTCAATGCTGAACACTGAAGGACCACCTGGTTCCCACTGTGTAAAAAATCTATATGTTTCCACCCTCGATGGGATTGTTGCAATTATTGCCAGGTAGGCTGGCAAGGTATTGGTACCACCTGACAATACCTGTACACCACAAACTATATTGTTCTTAATCACTTCTGCAGGCAAAAATTTAAACAGTCAATGGGAATCCTTAAATCATTGTATAAAATAGCAGGATCGTACGGAAAATCTAATATTGTAAGTTACTTAAGAAAAACAACAGGTGCAATAGGTACTGTATACTGTACATGCTCATTGAGTACATGAATGCTCAAATGTGTTGTACCCAGGTCCCCCCTGCCTGTCAGCACCCCCCTCACCTAGCTGGCTATCGCGGGTGCCGCCGAGTCCCATGGCGGCCCCGCCAGCGCATCGCTGGGGTGAGGGCGGTCAGGCTCCTGCTCGGGGGTTGCCGGGGACGCGAGCAGCCCGTTGTTAGGGCCGCGGTTGCATTGCCGCGGTCCCGGCACTCCTGGAGCAGGGCTGTGAGGGTGCCGCCATTGCGCATTAGCTCGCGCATGCGCAGGGATGGCCAGGAGTCAGGAGAGCCCCAGATAGATCGCGCATTCGCAGGACAGCTCAAAGAAAGCCCGCAATGCCCTAGCCAACCAGGGAAGGCTCTAGGCAGAGACTACAAGTCCCATGAGCCTCTGCGCGACCCATGTGACACCAGGGAGCCAATAGGGCTTACGTTCTCCCTGCAGAGAGATACATTTTGCGCGCTGAGCCCACGAGACGTCAGTTGTAGCTGGGGAGCTGAAGGGGAAGGAAGGGTGCAGGGAGCGAGTGAAGCTCCTGCACCGCGTAAGGTCCCCCACATCCCAGGTAGCCCCAACTCCCCACCAGGCTAGTGGGTAAGTGATAAGGGACGGCCCCAGTTAGGGACTCTGCCCTTAGTGTGTGAGTGCTGTCTTGTCAGAGTCACGGCTGTCAGTGCTGTGAGGTCTGACATGCAGGCACAGCGTTTGTGCAGCACGTTAGCTGTACGTACCAAGTAGGTGGCAGTGCGTTACTGCAAGTACTAGGTACGAGGTAGTTAGAGTTAGGACCGGGAAGAGCTAGGGGGATGGGATATGCCATTAACCCCTTAGGTCCCAGGTAGGTCCTCGCTCCCCAGTTTGTGGTGCTACAGGGACAGGCCCTAGGTTAGGGACCTGTCACGTTAGTGCCAGTGATAGATAGGGACACAGCGGACGCTGCGCTTCCTGAAAGGAGACTTGGGTTCAAGTCTGCGCCCCAGAGACAAAGACTATCTTCAGGGTGGGATCGCCCCTGGCGGACCACAGGCAAGGAATCACCGGATCAGACGGGATCACCGATCAACAGATCCTTTGCAAAGTGGTTGCAGGCCCGAGTGCAGGAGCACTCGGCAGGTACCCCATAAGTGCACCAACAAACCTTAACATTCTCAACACATGTAGTGGCAGCACTGACCATGGGACAAAGGGGTTGGGCTGTGGGCAACGCGTGGGGATGTTATAATATGTTGGTGTTATAATTGTTATGTAAGAGTTGTCATTTATTCATTCAGTAAACCTGTTAGCCAAAACACTGGTGTATGTGGTTTCTGGGTGGGTTCCTATGTTAGGGCCATTCTACATTCCCATAGAAACCTACATAGGTGGAGGCGCTGAAACCGAGAACGCTCACTGGCGGAGGCTCAGCCCTCCTGTGAGCCTGCAGGTATACGCACCACACCTGGTAACACTGTATGTTCTCCGCACCCACACTAGATCTGCAATTGGGGGGGGGAATACCCGTTACATTTGGAGGCACTGCTGAGATGAGACCTGGGGTGCCCTGTTCCATTTTTTTTCCAAATTGTCCAATTCCTCTTTTTTTGACCATGTTTGTAAAGTCCGAACACGAGGTCCTTGCCGGGGCTTTGAGGCAATATATGGAACCTGGCCAGGTGGTGGTGGTAGGAGGCCTGCCCGCAACTATACCCACAGTTGGGGTCCAGTCCTATATGCGTAGAATTCCTGGGTGGCCGTGTGCATGTGTCTTAGATGAAGAACAGGATCCCATGTCCACATGGAAAACCATACTTTTTGTGGCAATCCCCACTAAGGATATATGCCTGGCAGAGGCACCGTCTGCACTGTTTATGCCCGGGGGCCCGTCTGAGGGGTACCCCCTAGTCTACGCAGACCCAGTAAAATGGTGTCTCCCGACAAAACAGGAGAGCGCACGTGCTGCTGACTGCCAGCCTGCACAGAAAAATGTTGCTAAAATCTGTCCGGGTTTGGAGCGAAAATCAGAGTCCCTCCCCTGTGATGTGAGTGACTCAGCGCAGAACCAGAACCCCTCCCTTGTAGGAAGTGCCCTTCCTTCACATTTCACCAGGGGGAGCAAGCACTGGGATTTGCAACCATACGTTGATGCAGTAATAGACTCTTTCTTCTCTGAGGATGAGATGATGCATGAGGATGAGATAGACTGTCAGGACATACACCCTAATGTGTATGTGCCTTGGCGAGCGCCAGGAATAGATGGCCTTATGCTAATGTGCCCCTGCCTGCAAGAAGCCTATGACGAGGGAGCTGACATGTCCCAGTTACCGCTAGACTTCAAGATGACTGAGGTAGGCGGAGAACCGGGTATACAGTGTTTTAGTCCCACCTGTGACTGTTCTAGAGGTGCACTGGCATGGGAGCCCGAATGTGAATGCTGCGGTGTACGGTTCTTGAAGCCTAATACACCCCAGGCTACAGAGCCAGTTGAGAAAGAAGCGGGGAAGTCTGACCCCTCTGCAAAAGTGAGTAACACTGCTAATCAGTCTGTCCTAATTCCAGAGGCCTCAGTGGACCCGTGTGTCCAAAACCATGTTGCAGAACCGGTTCCAGACCCTCTCAAAGGGGATGTCCTAGTGGTAAAGCAGGAACCACATAGCCCAGACTCGCAGATTCCGGAATCACAGGGTAAGGTGTCTATACCCCCATCTTCTTTTGGTGATTTCAGTGACCAACCGCTTGTGGTGATGCGCCTGCCGGCGGACCACTCTAGTGAAATCATCGAACCAACTATCTCGGTGGATACAGAGCCTGCTGTGGGCCCATGTGCCCTAGAGGAGGTGTATCCAGATGTTGCGGACCTTGCTGTGGGACCGTGAGCCCTACAACGGCCAGTGCGGCCTACTCCAATGGTACTCTCGGTCCTAGGCTTGGGACCAGTACCTAACGAAGACAAGGGTGAGTTGACTGCCCCAGGGGTGTTGGGTGTGAGCCTCCAGGTGACCGCGGAGCACGGTAGCTCCTTAAGTATGGCCACCAGGGCGAATGGCTCCACTCGGCATCGCGTCCTGGCGGAGGTGTCTCCCTTAGAAGATAGCTGTCCAGTGGTGCGAGTGGACCAGAACCTATCGCCTATCGTCCAGGTGAAGAGAACAGTCAGTCCCATCGTAGTGTCCAGTGAAGCACAGATGGTACCTGACAGTGTTCCAGAGGAAGAGGAACCCATCGCAAGCCCGCGGAGTGGTGAGGAACCTCCTTACTCCCCACAGACTCCGGTGGAGGTGGCCGTGAAAAATGCCCCAACTAAAGTTCATGCTGAGCAGAAGAACGTAGCTGGACATCCGTGTGTCATCACAACTGAACCGAGTGTGAGCCCGTGTGCTCCGAACCAAATGGTCCCAGGACTGGGATCCCACGCTCCTGAGTTTCCAGCGAGTAAGTGGACTGCCCCAGAAGTGCAGGGGGCAGGTCCCAAGACAGTCGAGGTGGGAACTGACAGCGTCCCCGAGGACCTGTTGGCCACCATTAATCACCGCAGTGGTAAAGTATCTACCCCTTACTCCTTGTCAGGTGAAACAGATACATTGTGCATTGTTCACTTCCCAGTGGAAGCCTCGCAAGTATGTAGGGACAAAGACTGTGAGGAGAGGGATTCAGGGAAAGCTGCCTCCTTTAAGCCCAAAAAGGAGCGCTCCATTCACCATGTGGTGGACCTCGGAAAAAACCAAGACCTCCTGGCCTACTGCATCCATGCCACGGATGGCCGGGTAAAGGTCTGGCCTAGAGACACTGTGCTATTCCTTCCACCAGGGGGAGGAAGTAGTACAGAACCGGTGACTGTTACACCAGAGCGTGCTCTACAGGAGATTCACCAAGGGGAGGCTCACGGACGCAAAAGTGAGGTACCCCCACCTGATCAGTTTGGGGCACCCCACAAATGGTCTCAGCTGGCCTCGGTTATCATGTGTGAATTTCATTATACCCAGTCATATAATTGCCATGTGATTAGTTGTATTTTCTATGCTCTGCATTTTGATTATATAACCATTATGCCATGTGATGTCGTTCCCCAAGCGGGGACGTTGGATTTTTCACCAGGGGGAGGATGTAGCCATGTCCCCCTTGCCTGTCAGCACCCCCCTCAAGCAAGTATTCTTTTATTCCTTGTGACAATCATTCCCCCAGTTTAGAAAGCCGGCATTGTCTTATGATGTGATTTGGGCTAGCTGTGTGTAATTCTAAGTCATGTCTTTTACATAATTACCTTATGTCTGTGTAGCCAGATAACCTGATGTAAAAACAAAAGAGATAGCGGCGCCTTAGAGTTCAAAATGAATGATAGTCCTGGGACTTCAAGACAGAAGGATGAGTGTCCAAAGGGGTGAGTTGGCAATTCCTCGGTCTTCAAATGATCAGATGTACTGTAACTTCATCCGTATATTGCGTGATATGAAACGAGAAAAAGAAAAATATAGTGCAGCACAGCTAACATGAAATCACTGACACTGACTGACAAAATGAACCAAGACAAACACGACTAACGTAAGACACACGGGGGCAAGGCTGAAATAAATAAAATGGACAAAAGACCCAGAGATCGCCAATCCGGTAGAGTAAAATCAGAGCCCTACTCACAGGATGGCTGCTAGGTACAGGCAATGGATATCAAGTAGGAGATGAAGTAAGTCCTCCTCCAGCTGGACCGTGTACATTCGGTCTCTGGATTAGTAGCAGGAAGGATCTCTACCCCAAAGTCCCGCCCACCGGTGACGAAACATCCGGTGACGTCACTTCCGGTTCGAGGAGCACGGAAGCACGGGACACGGAGAAGCACGCCGGTGTATTACACGGTCCAGCTGGAGGAGGACTTACTTCATCTCCTACTTGAAATCCATTGCCTGTACCTAACAGCTATCCTGTGAGTAGGGCTCCGATTTTACTCTATCGGATTGGCGATCTCTTGGTCTTTTGTCCATTTTATTTATTTTAGACTTGTATTAAATTAACTTTTACTTTCAGCCTTGCCCCCATGTGTCTTATGTTAGTCGTGTTTGTCTTGGTTCATTTTGTCAGTCAGTGTCAGTGATTTCATGTTAGCTGTGCTGCACTATATTTTTCTTTTTCTCGTTTCATATCACGCAATATACGGATGAAGTTACAGTACATCTGATCATTTGAAGACCAAGGAATTGCCAACTCACCCCTTTGGACACTCATCCTTCTGTCTTGAAGTCCCAGGACTTTCATTCATTTTGGACTCTAAGGCGCCGGTATCTCTTTTGTTTTTATATCCATTTCTGATTGTACCATCAGTTTCCACAAGGCAGCCTAGTACCCCAGTTGGGGATATCCTGTATTAGGGCCCATCACATAATTGTTCTTCTAGCGCTAACTATACATCACCTTTTTGTTTTGTTTCTCAGGTCACCTGATGGCTACTATTCTGCCCTTCGGCTGGTAGTAAACCCTGGAACAATCAGGTTGCCAGTAGTTGGTATGGGGTTTTCCCCCTTCCCTATGGTACTGCACTTGAGTGACAGCAGCGGGTGGTGTATCTTGTTGTAGCTGGGACAACGTTAAGTTAGTATGTTCCTTCCCCCTATGAGGAAGGCAGATTACACAACTGGGAGCCTGAGATTGGGGCCTTCCCATGTGCTCTTCCCTCCAGGGGAGAGTGAGTGTGGACCATAACTCTGACTCCGCTAGGGAGGAGGGGAAGAACTAGGATGGCTGCGAGTGCCCATAGCCTGTAGTGATAGTCCAAGGACCATCATTCAATGAGAGCTGATAGTACTGCATTGGGAAGAAGCCTGCTGTCTAACTGTGCTGTACCAAGTGAATAAACCGTTCCTGTTGTTATATACCTCCTGCCTGGTGCGTGATCTTACTGGGGGGAGAGGTAAAAAGTTCTACCGTGGGAGATCACCTTCAGCTCCTGGAGCCTACAGCAGATGGAGGCGCTGCACTGCTAAAGAGATATGTAGGTATGAACCCCAGAAGCCTGTCAGAGGGGCTGCTGTGTGTTCAGCACTGAAGCAGAGAAGCTGTCCTGGAACAGGATTATACTGTACATTTTCTCTGTTCTCACACTGCCAGCTCTCCCCAGGGAAAGTTACATGTTATTTCCCTGCTCTGATGCAGCCAGAGCTGTGTAAAAGAACATTATTGACACATTCCCTCTTTACACAGCCACAAGTTGGTTGCCCTGGCAACCTCCAATTTTCATTGCCATGAGAATGGTTTAGCCTTGTTGTTCCCCTGCCCCTTTCTGTTTTATGGAATGGTCCTTTGACTCTTCCTGCCAGCCACAGGAACATGGGCTTTGAGATCTAACTAGCTGGCTTAGTGAGTACATGCTTCCTCCATTTCACCCCTGCAAGTTCATCCTTTTTTACCGTCCCCCCATAACAGAGCACCTTCACATAGAGAAGCAATCTCTCACCACACACCATCTGCAAGTACCCTTATATTTGTTTTTGACTCCCCCATTAAAGTTGAAGAAAATAAAAGGACTCTGTGTGCTCTCAAAAGGGGGTGAGTTAAATCACTGGACTCACTCACATCCCACATGTGATCCTGGTTCCAGAAGAGAAGCGGACAGGGGAAACCAATTTGAAGTGGGTCCCTGCACCTGGGAAAGGTAGATCTCATTCCCCAGACCCCCGTGTGTATATTTTTGTATTTTGTATTCATGTGTGTTTCCGAAGTCTTATCCAAAATAAACCTAATTTTATTTCACTGCCTTGTTTTGCCCTGTGACTCATCCCTTAAATATAAATGGTTTTAAAAGGCCTGGTCTACCGTGACAAGCTTATTTCTGGTGGCAGTGTGCAGGATCATAGTGCTTTGCACTATAGCTTTCTGCAGAGAATTATAGACAAAGTGAGCTTGGAGATTGCAAGCATTCAAAACAAGTAGTGTCTGTCACTGACAGTGATGGGCAGGCACACACTGAGAGTGAGAGGCAGGCACACACTGAGAGTGAGAGGCAGGCACATACTGAGAGTGACAGGCAGGCACACACTGATGGTAACAGGCAGGCACACACTGATAGTGACAGAAGGACATATTGGTATAAACAGGTAGGCACACTGATAGTGACAACCAGGCAGACACACACTGCAAGGGAAAGACGTGTACACACTGAAAGTGACAGAAGGACACATTGGTAGAGACAAGCAGGCACACACTGAGAGTGGCAGAAGGACACATTGGTAGAAACAGTGTTAGTGACAGGCTGGGACTTAATTATTGTAGAGTGGAATATGGTGCTCAAAATCAGATGTGAACTCACTCACCGTCTGGTGTACATAAATGCTTATGGTCCATGTAACCGTAGTGATGTCCTCAATATTATAGTCCATAAATGAATACGCCAATCAAATAGTAAAGATGCCTAGTAGTATACACATGACAACCACAATATAAAGCACCCATTAAAAGTCTCAAGAGCAAGATGTAATCATTTTTTTTAATACATACTGTATATAGCCAGGTGATGTGAAGGAACTATGCCCATTACCTGTAAGCTTATGCAGGATCATCCAGTATACCCAGGGCATGCAGATTGTAGAAATGAAGAGTCCACAAAGTAGCCGAGAAAACGGAGCACAGCCGACGTTCTGAAGAAAAATCAGGATCCTGGGCAACTACAAATATGATTTATTGTGAGCTGCACAATAAATCATATTTGTATTTGGAGTGGCCCAGGATCCTGATTTTTCTTCTGAATGTCGGCTGTGCTCCGTTTTCTCTGCTACATTCTGGGACTTAATTATGCAGGGGCTTAGTGACACCAGAAAAGGCACTTCAATACCCTGCATGACAAATTACAAATAACAAACTAGAAAGACAGAAAGACCCTTGCAGATATATTAATTACATATGTTTGCATATTTCTTTGGTGGTGGAAGTGGATGGGTCAGATTGCAATTAAGTAAGGGATTAATATTTTCATTGAAATTACCTTGCGCAGGAGAAAGGTGAGATGGCTAGAGTAGCCATGTGTATTACCCTGTTGCATTTCTAAGTCACATGCTCACTTGTGTGCTGTTCGCGACAGATGGTAAATGGGGACGGATTTAGGGAAGATATTATTAATTTGAGGGACCTTTGTGAAGGTGAAACGTGGGACAGTTTACGAGCTGTGTATTAACCTGTGCCGTATGTTTCACCCTTTCTTTTTTACAGCATGGGAACCGGGGTCCCCCGGGGGGTAAACTGTGTTATTTTCCGCTCAGAAAACCTCCTGGTTGTTGAGATATTTACTAATCATGTTATCAGTGTCTCTGCCCCTCAAATGCAAACAAAAATGGCCGCTTGCAGGTTCTGCTAGCCAATAGAAAGCTGCAGCATAATCTGCTGACACTTCCAACTGAACGGCCATTTAAATCCCCTGGAGACACCATGATATAAAGCCAGTATCTTCACTGGTACTGTAAGTATCTCAGGATTGAGCCACATGTGCTGAAGCAAGGATATCCTTAAACCTGACCTGTTGGTAGCCCTGGAGGACTGGAGTTGGCAACCTATGTGTCAAGTCCCTAGCAGCACTTACCAGCTAAACCTTGCTAAACTTCTCTCCGGTAATGAAAGGGTTAAAATACTATAATCCATTCTAAAATGCATTTCTAGTGTCTCAAGGTACATTTTTATTTAATGGTCTAGCAGAATTTTTTAGCATATTTTATTTCAGCTAGCTATTGGCATTTAAAATAATAACACTGGAAAGTGATTTAAGTATCAATGCTGGCACAATGTCATTGACTTACATTTCTTAATGTAGTGATGTATCTACTTGTCTGCAATTCTTTCCTCTGATATTCCATTTAGTTTACTAATTAGCTAAGATTATCTGATCATAGCAGAGGTTTTGGGCAACTGTAGCTATGACAGGTTTATTGGCAATAATCAGTTAGGAGCAGGGAGATTTTTTTTGACAGCTGTTTTACCTGACAATATTGAGAAAGTTTCTAATTGGATAAATGTAGCTAACAAGCTGACCTCGCCATCTGCTGCCGTTTATGATGCTGTTGAAGGCAGTTTATTGTATGCTAATCTGTTCTCTCGACAATCAAACACCTATTTCTAATTCTGGACAGAATATGAATAGTTACTTCAGTTGCCCTAGAAGGTCTACACAGACTCATTCTAGTGGATATTGCACTAGAATAAAATATGGTGTTAAATCATCTATTGCACATGCCAAAAAGAAGTATCCCAACCTGATTTATAATATGAAATACAGAGTTCAAGGACATGAAATGCATTCCAGTACTAGCAATTCTAAAACAGAAAAGGCAAGTTCATTGTCTCCTAAACTTTTTACTACAGGGCAATGATTGTTCAGATGCTCTGTCTGTGGGGTGGAAGTAACCAATAAAACACCAAATGTGTAGATCTATATCAGTTTTCATATTAGAATTGTACACTGTACGTTTTAGTCAAGCTAGCTCGAGGGCTGTTATCTAATGCAGTGTGTACAAACTGGGGGGGGGCTGCCCCCCTGGGGGGGCACTGCATTTTTTGGGGGTGCATGGGCGGTTGCAGAGGCCCCGCGCTCTTCCCCAAGGCATTTAAATTAAATGCCGGGGGATCACGTGAGGCCTCTGCAACTCACTTACTGGGATTCAGAAGAGTTGCTGTGACACGTCGCCATGGCATTCCGGCGTCAAATGACGCCGCAGTGTTATGCGGAGTGACGTCACACGTCCGTCTCCATGACAACGGGGTAACAAAACCCGCGGCGTCATTTGACGCCACCAAAGAAGGTCAGGGGTGTGCGAGAGCGAGGGGAGAAGGCAGGGGGCGCAGCTCCAAAAGTTTGTGCTCCCCTGATGTAATGCACTATGGTACTTCAACCGTGCTTTAGATATTATTCAAAGCAAAGTAGTATGGGGCTCATTGATCAAAGTTTCCCTGCTGCAAAACTGGGGCAATAAAGCAGGTCAAAAATAGCAATTCTTTGATAATTCTAGTTATGTTTTTGTCTCATATTTGCAGCATGGACTGTAGACTTTAATGTATAACCATGTAACCCCCCTATGGCATTACCATGGCCTTAAAGGGTTAATGGTGCAGACCCACATAGAGAATGATCTGTTTCCCATTACACAGAATTGGGGGTGAGTCAGCAGATGATAATCACTGCTGGTGCCCTTCATTCTTATCTTTGCTACCCTATCGCCCAGCCGCACGACTCCAGTACCCTGAATAAAATAATGCCTTCTGAGTAGCCAATAATAGCCAATAATAGAGACACTGAGGTAATATCACTCGGAGTTGGGCAGGGAGGGTTACAAGGGTTACACTTTGCCTAAATTATTAATATCGTATATTAGTAACGTGCCAACATATTCCACAGCATGGTACAATTTTGGTACAGAAAGATGTAAATTACATATAATCAAAGTTACATACCAAATAAGGACATACATATACAAACAGATACAAATGGTCCTGCTCGAGGGGGCTTACAATATAGAGTGAATGAAACAAAAGAGTTGAAATAAAAGGTAAAGTGGTTGCTCCTTGTGGGCTTGAGTGCTAAGATGTAAGGTGCAGAGCTTGTCAATTAGAGCTAGGGTTTTACATATTATTCTAGAGGATATGGGAAGCCAGTGTAGGGATTTGCTTAGAGAAGCAGCAAAAGTGGAGCGGTGAGTGAGGTAGATGAGTCTGATAGCGGTGGATTAGAGTCAGGATACGTGGAAAAGCGGAACTTGCAGAATGTTGCCATAGTCAAGTGGAACAAAATGAGTGAGGGAATTAGGATTTTTGTTGCATGATGAGTGAGAAAAGTGTGTATCATAGCAATATTTCGGAGGTGGAGATAGCAGAATTTATTGAGGGACTGAATGGAAGGAATGAAGGTGAGATTTTTATGTGTGTGTGTGTGTGTGTGTGTGTGTGTGTGTGTGTGTGTGTGTGTGTGTGTGTGTGTGTGTGTGTGTGTGTGTGTGTGTGTGTGTGTGTGTGTGTGTGTGTGTGTGTGTGTGTGTATATATATTCCATTTGTGTTAGTCCTAGCGCTGATTTCTTTCTGTTATAGGATCACCACCTGACGAAGCCACAAGAAGAAACGCGTAGGGCACAGTGTTTAGTGGCACATTAGTGGATGGTAGTGATAAGAGCTACACGTTTTTAAAACTATTTTTGGTATACTATTGATCCCGGCATCAGCGACGCCCCACGTGGGAGTGCAGTGCTCACGCGAGAGCTCAGTGACGTCACCACGTCTGACGGAGGTACCGGAGGAGCATAGAGGACGGAAGAACCGGTTGCTGAATGCTGGAGAGCTGGAGAGCTGGAGAGCTGTGGTAGTGACACACGCCGTGTGTGGAAACAAAATACTAGGACTTTAAAGTCTCGCAAGTACCGTGAGTACTAGGAGTACTGAAAGTGCGGTGAGAAACCTGAATAAGACTCATCATAAGAGAACTGCACTAGGTCTTATTAGTACTGAGAGTATCACAGCTATTGAACACTATTTCTACACAAATACCATACACCAGGATAACAACTCAGGTGTATAGGAATACGTATATGTCATCAGTGACTGCTATAAGCCCAGCTGGGAATTGCTATATCATATGAGTGTGAGAGACTCTGAAATTCTCAACTTTTTTAAAGAGCTTACAAAGTGTGAATTTTTTACTTATTGTGATTCATTTTTTTTTTTTATGATTAAAACTGTGTTACACTATCCTGTGTGTCCTTTGCCTCTCCCTATATATACATCACCACCCATGAGGAGGAGACTTGGCTGAAAAGAAGTGTCGTAGGATCCAAGGACACAGATTCAAAGACGTTCCTAATATACTGACAGAGTTCCAGATCCCAGGGTGGATAAAACGCCTGAATTAATTCAACACGCTGTGAGTGCATATCTTTCCATTTATTGGTAAAACTTCTAAGACATACTACCCTATGTTTTTTTTTCTCTTTTGTCTCCCCGTGCGCCTAGGTCATTCTTCTGGTATCTTTCCTTTACAAGCTTGTGGAGCTGTAGACCTAATTGGCAGCAGACAGAGACAGGGACAGGTAGATTGTAAGGGTTAAATACCCCCTACTATATCTATATGTGGTAATAATTGGTTAGATATCCCTGTGTGATTGCGCTGTATGTTTCTTTTTTATATATATATATATTGTGACAGGGTGAATGAACGTCACCAGCCATATACCTGGCAAACCTATGTTTAGGCTTGCAGTGCAGCAGTGACGAGGTTAAGTTGGGAAGGGCTGCTTAATTAGTCTGACCCCAGCTGCATGATCAAGGTTTTTTAAAAACCCCAGGCGGTGCACACATGCAGGCTAGCTGGTCAGGAGAGAGGACTGAAATACTGAGGAGATTACTGCTATAAGGTCTGTTTGCAAAGTAAATGTTTTATGAACTGTATGTGTCCTGCATGCTGAAGAGAAGCTGCTTTGTTTGCCATGCTGAAGAGAAGCTATTTTGTTTTGTCTGCTGAAGAGAAGCTATTTGTTTTGTGTGCTGTATGTTTTTAAGGCTCAATAAATAAGCCTTATCAAGAGACCCCGCGTGTTTAGTTGCATGTACCCTGCAACACACACACACATATACACACACATACACAGTTGTGTGAAAAAGGAAGTACACCCTAGTTGAATTCTATGGTTTTACATACCAGGACATAATAACAATCATCTGTTCCTTAGCAGGTCTAAAAAAATAGGTAAATACAACCTCAGATGAACAACAACACGTGACATATTACACCATGTCATGATTTATTTAACATTATTATTAATGAGTGCTTCAGTATTAAGTGATACCTTTTTTATTTGGACTAACAATGGATGTTTTAGGACAAGCTTTTGAGAGTTCTTCTCTCTATCAGGTCATGCAATACTCATTATTAATCAAAGTTAAGGATGAACAGATGCTAAACAAAGCATTTTATTCTTTTGTATGGCCACCTTGATCAGCAACTGATACAAGATATACATGTAACTTTCTTATTATATGTGTCAATTAAAGAGTTTGCTAGGGAAAATAAAAGAAATTCCATTGCTATTTAGTACTTTTAAAGGCATGGAAAATTTCTGAGAGGAGATGTTTCATTATATCTTCCAGGCAACATACCCTTTACCCTCTGGAATAACAGAGGGTTTCATTATACAGTATTCTTCTAGATTGTTAACTCGTTGTAGCAGGGACCTCCTTCTAGAATCAACAACACATTTCTATGTCTATCTAAAAGCAAGACACTACGATACAAAATCCTTCTAATGATTTAGACTTGCTTATAAACATGTGAAGTTCATGTATATAATAAACTTAAAACTTGTATAATTAAAATCAGAGACAGAACATAAAACACAGACAGAGCTCAGTTTTAGCACATCCAGTGAAACTCATACACGGTACAGTGCCTAAATATATATGTATAAATATCAAGTAAAATGGTCTTTTAGTTTGACATTTTTGGCCAAAATTGTTGTAAGCCCCTGAGCCAACTGTACGGCAGACCACAATTCTGGGGTCCCTAACGCTAATATAAATTCTTAATAACCTGTGTAGTAACAGGAAGAATGATTTATAGTAAATCTGTCAATATTAGTTGCAAAGTTTTATGTTCTGTCTCTGATTTTAAATATATATTGCCATGCTCAGTAGCACTCCTCTGTGACACTCATATGCTTATACATATGTTGTGGTTATTTTGGGGGTTCAATAGGAGCTTGTTAGGTGTCCAGTATGTTTTACAACTTGTATAATTGCATAAGAAAATATTACGATTACAACCAACTAAATTACAAGTTGAAAGTGGAAAATCACCCTGGATAGGGGGAAAGATGGCGGTGCACCGCGTGCCAACAAGTGCCTCATGCGTTCCGGAAGCAGGAAGTAAAGCGGAAGCTGGATGGCGATTTACAGTGCAAAAGTTTAATAAACAGCAATGAACAGCAAAGACATAGTTTAAAAAGAAAAAATCATCTTGAGAAAGGACTCTGACGCGTTTCGTGCATCCACTGCATTTTTTCAAAGCGTAAATGACCTATCTCGGGTGCTGACCTTTGAAGGAGATCCTCTACCGGAAGTCCCGCCTATCTCTCACTCGATGGTTCCTCCATAATGGTATAATGACAAATCGAGGAGCATGGTGAGGTGAGTGGCAGTGCTGGCGGTGAATAGAGCTCTTCTATTGTCTATACACCCTTCGGCTAAAGTACAAACATTGAAAAAAACTTTGAAAAAACTTTATCAAGCAAAAAACTTTATCAAACAAAAAACTTTATCAAACAAAAAAACAAAAAAACATTAAATCAAACAATAAATCATTCAATCGTGGGAACTCCATCCCAACTCTGATTGGCTCTAGCACCATGTGACAGGCTTTCAATGATGTCACATCCGTTCTCCCCCAAGCCTCTGTCACATGGTGTACTAGAGCCAATCAGAGTTGGGATGGGGTTTCCACGCTCTGATTGGCTACCGTACCACGTGTCGTCGGCCATCTTTCTTTTGATGACGTCATCTTAAAGGCAATTGAAACTCAGCCATTCTGATTGGCTGTGCTTTCATTGCCTTTAAATGACATCATCAATTTTTTTTTCTGGCCAAATCACATTTTTTCACAGCCCAATCAGGACCGTGGGAAACATTTGACCAAAATGTGACATCATAGGCCTATAAAAGCCTATGTCGCCTCATTTTGAAGCCAGTCACCGAGGAGGGAACACCTCCCCTCCTAAGAAGAAAAGAAGGGCGTGGCGGAAGAAGATGGAAGAAGATGCTAGAAGGCGGAGAAGACCCCAAAGAAGAAAAGAAGACCCTAAGAAAGACAGCAAGAATTACAAATAGAAGAAAGAAGACACAGACGTGGATTGTAAGGGTTTATTATTTTATGTTACCTTTGGATTGGTTCCAGTGCTTCCGTGTCGCCTGGATTTCGGTGAGTGGGCATCTAATGGTAAGTAAACAAAAGAAAAGTTTATTATTTTTACTTTTACATGTTTTTTGGATTTTTGATTCATGTATTTTTTTTTTCTGTCCCGTTTAATGCCCGTGAATGTATCTATGTACCTATGGCTATACATACATTCACGGACACTGAATGGGTGTATTCTATGTGATTTTTGTATGTAAATGCATTGTATTTTATGCTCTTTTATTGCCCCTGTATGTTATTTTTATCTATCTATATGGATAGACATACAGGGATAATAATTGATTGTTTTGCTAATGTTTATGTTCTTTTCATGTATGGCTAATGTATTTATCAGCTTTATTTTGTCATTGTTGTGAATAATGTAATTTGTATTTAGTTACAGGTTATTTGTAATGGCTTATTTCTGGTAGTTAGATTAGAATGATGGTGGTTACTTTAAATTAGAATTCTTTTGGCAATGGTTTGGCTTTAGAAATTGAATAGGGAATTGTATAATTGATTTGTATTGTATTGTAATTGTTTGAGGAAATGGATTAATTGATTGATGCTAATTGTATTGATGTTGCTTAGTTTCTATTTGATTTTCATGATGGCATTGCTGGTTAGGGGACATTGTTCATAGTGTATTTTATTGTTACATATATTTTGCATAGTGTTACATGATGCACAGATTAATTGCATCATGTACACAGTCAATGCAATTGTGTGACTTTTCATATACATTTGTGTAGCTGCTGGTTTGTTGGTTTATATTTACAATTGCTGCTGGATTTATTTTAACAGGCAATGTGGTGATTTTAAGATTAAGAATTCATGCTTTGATTTATGCATGTTTTATGTGTTTCATAATGGGCAAATAATCTATTATCCATATCTGGATAATAGTTATTTTGCACATTATTGTTATTATTATTGCGCATGTGGTGGGGGGTGGGGGGGGTGGATGTATGTATTTAATTTAGGGGGCAACACGGACCCATTGTGTGCGGGGAAGAACCGGTGGCCCCACATCTGTGGGGCCACCGTGACCCGTAGTGAGCACCTGTGGGTCCCCAGACCCCTGTAGGAACCACCCGAGGCCCTTCAGACACCTGTGGGTCTGACCCAGGGCTCCCAGACATCCATGGGCCTACCGTGGGGACCCAATTGTGACCCACGGTGACCCGTGGAGACCACATGGTGGGCCATGGCGCCTGGCGGGACCCACCAACAGGCCTCCAGAACCTGCATGAAACAAGATGCTGGTAACCTGTAGGTCTGTGAAGTGACCCGTCAGGCCCACCGGGGACTCACGTGGGCCTGTGGTATGAACCCTGTATGTAAAAGGATAAATCATGTATTTATGGGGGGGCACAGGGGGTGGGTTATGTATTTAATAAATAGAATGATGTTTATTGTGGGGCTGTGTATTGTTTTTATTGTGGGTACTGGGGGTGGGGGGAGGGAGTATTGCCCCCAAGAGTATGTGGGTAGGCCTCCCGGCTGGGTAGTGGGTGAGGGTGGTTAGGCCTCACGGAGTGGGGTGTTAGTGTGGGATGGTATGTAGGCCTCCCGAGTGGTGGATGAGGGTGGGTTAACCCCTTAATGCCTGTAGCGGTTAATAACCGCTATGGTGATTAAAGGGTTAGGGGACATTACATTGGATGTTTTTATTCTTGTGTATGTCTTGCAGCATCGGAGGGGGCATGGGCAGGATGAAGATGAGGATGAAGACGGCCTTTATCGTGGGTGCTTGTAAAAGGTAAGTGGAATATGTTTTTACTGTATTTATTGTAATTTCTATGTATTTTAAATGGGCAAATGCATTATTATCCATATGTGGATAATAGTAATTTTGCCCATTACTGTATGGTATGTGTTAGGGGGGTATATTTAGTTATAAATATTGTTTATTATTTTTGGAGGTGCAACATTGGTACCGCAGGCCCACGAGTACCCTGGGACTCCCTCGGGGACCCCAGGACGGCTGCGGGGACCCCCGGACTCCCACGGGGACCCCCGCTTGGTGAGCCGGGGACCCCCGGACCCCCGTGGGGTCAGCCAGGGACAACCGGCAAAAATGAACAGCAATTTTTCTAAGTCCAACTTTTTTTGCGTCTACTCTGACCTGACGTGTTCTGATCAACGCAACTTTGCGTACGCTAAGGTTGCGTTGCTTAGTGCATCCCGCTTAAGGGCAGAATTTAACTCAAACAGGGTTGCGAACAAGCAAAGTTGAACTTGTCAAAAATTCCGGAAAAATATAATTTTTAGAGCGCAATGTGCCTGTTTGCGTTGCTTAGTGCATCAGTTGAGCGCAAAAGCACGTTCTAAGAGCACTTTGCGCTCTAAAAGTTACCTATCGGAGCTTAGTGCATGACCCCCTTTGTCCCAGATTTACAGAGGTCTGTTATTGACTTTGGCTGGAAAGGTCATTACAATAAGTACTATGGCCATTAGTGCTAATGATATGCAAAATATGTGTTCCCCCTAAAACAGGGCTCCATTATAGCTAGAGAGAAAGTCCCAGGGAGTTTTATAACCTCCCCAAACACTCCTTTTAAGACTACGTGGAGAGATACCTGTGCGCACACAGGAACACACCTCAGATATATCTAATATGGATATGCAAAGTGTATTTAAATGATCCTGTTTCCCAGATATCTCAGGCATGTTCCTTTTTTCAAATATAGAATTTGAAGCAGTATTTTCAATCTAGCAGCTCCCGTGGGCATGGGACGGAACACAATATGCAAAAGCAAGGACACTCTGCTGGACAGTCCATAACAGGCTGTAATGGCCATCGGGATTAACACAGTGGGTGTCTCTCCTTCTGAATGGGACTCGCGCTGTGTGAATCCTACCGGGCTGCACTTGCTTGTAAGAGATGTGCACTAAGAGTGAGACTGCATCAGTCACTCTCCCTGCGCTCCTCTAACAGGTGATTGTGGAGCTTGTATTTTATTTTAATAATACAGTCTTGAAGCAGGGGGTCTCCGAAGCTGAACCGCATTAATTTCAGGTCCAGCATGATATACAGTTAGGTCCAGAAATAATTGGACACATACAAGTTTTGTTATTTCGGCTGTGTACCAAAATAAATTAAAGTTACAGTTAAATAATGAATATCGGCTTAAAGTGCAGTCTATTAGCTTTAATTTGAGGGTATTCACATCCAAATTGGAGGAAGGGTTTAGGAATTACATCTCTTTAATATGTAGCCCCCTCTTTTTCAAGTGACCAAAAGTAATTGGACAATTGACTCAAAAGCTATTTCATGGATAGGTGTGGGCTATTCCTTCGTTATTTTAGCATCAATTAAGCAGGTAAAAGGTCTGGAGTTGATTACAGGTGTGGCATTCGCATTTGGAAGCTGTTGCTGTGAACCCACAACATGCTGTAAAAGGAGCTCTCAATGCAAGTGAAACAGGGCATCCTTAGGCTGCAAAAAAAAGAAAATCCATCAGAGAGATAGCAGGAACATTAGGAATGGCCAAATCAACAGTTTGGTACATTCTGAGAAAAAATGAACGCACTGTGGGCTCTGCAACACAAAAAGGCCTGGATGTCCACGGAAGACAACAGTGGTGGATGATTGTAGATCCTTTCCATTCTAAAAAGAAAAACCCCTTCACAACATCCAGCCAAGTGAAGAACACTCTCCAGGAGGTAGGCTTATCATTATCCAAGTTTACCATAAAGAGAAGACTTCACGAGAGCAAATACAGAGGGTTCACCACGAGGTGCAAACCATTCATAAGCCTCAAGAATAGAAAGGCCAGATTAGACTTTGCCAAACAATATCTAAAAAAGCCAGCCCAGTTTTGGAGCATTCTTTGGACAGATGAAACTAAGATCAACCTGTACCAGAATGATGGGAAGAAAAAAGTATGGACAAGGCTTGGAACGGCTCATGATCCGAAGCTTACCACATCATCTGTAAAACACAGTGGAGGCAGTGTGATGGCATGGGCATGCATGGCTTACAATGACACTGGATCACTAGTGTTTATTGATGATGTGACAGAAGACAGAAGCAGTCGGATGAATTCTGAAGTGTATAGGGATATATTGTCTGCTCAGATTCAGCCAAATTCAGCGAAGTTAATTGGACGGCACTTCACTTTACAGATGGACAATGACCCAAAACATAATGCGAAAGCAACCCAGGAGTTTTTTAAGGCAAAGAAGTGGAATATTCTGCAATAGCCGAGTCAATCACCTGATCTCAACCCGATCGAACACGCATTTCACTTGCTCAAGACAAAACTTAAGGCAGAAAGACCCACGAACAAATAAAAACTGAAGACAGCTGTAGTAAAGGCCTGGCAAAGCATCACAAAGGAGGAAACCCAGCGTTTGGTGATGCCCATGCGTTCCAGATTTCAAGCAGTCAATGCCTGCAAAGAATTCTCGACAAAGTATTAAAAATGAAAAATGTATTTGTGATTGTGTTAATTTGTCAAATTACATTTGAGCCGCTGAAATAAGGGGACTGTGTATGAAAATGGTTGCAATTCCTAAAACGTTTCATACGATATTTTTGTTCAACCCCTTGAATTAAAGCTGAAAGTCTGCACTTCTATTGTATCTTGGTTGTTTCATTTCAAATCCATTGTGGTGGCGTACAGAGCCAAAATTATGAAAATTGTGTCAGTGTCCAATTATTTCCGGACCTAACTGTATATACACACACACACACAGAGGGAAAGAGAGAGTGCACACTATAAAGCAAGTGACAAATAAACAATGTAATCAGATTATTATTAGCTACAGCTGCGGCTGCCTTTACCCTAATGCGGCCGTAGTGGCGCAACTCTGATAACCGCGGGCAGATGCAGTATGGTTTTTTTTTTCCGGAGTATATTGCGGTATTTTAGCGCTCGTAATATTAGCATTTTATTTGCGCTGTCTGCAAAACTGCAATACCGTCTAAAAACTCAGGGGGCGTTCGCGAGCTGTTGTCTTCAAAGTCTAAAACTTTAGCAGTTCAACCTATGTCAGTACACAGTCTGCGTGTGCGTGCGCAGTAATTGTAAATTTGCATATTTATACATGCAGGTGCAATGCTGTATGTCTCATTTGAAAATTGTTGAAACGCATAGGCGTGTACTGTAACAGTATCACATTTCAGCATATACAGCGCTCTCCCCTCGCTCGCCCCCGCACACACAGGATAATTTACTGCACTGCAGTATTTCAACTTCTTATCTTATCTACAGTACAGTACACCTCTCCCACACCATTCCTTTGAATGTGTGTCTTTCTGGTTTCAATCAAATTCCTGCTTGATAGCTGATGATTACTGCGCATGTGTCTGTAAGTTCACCACTGCTTGCTTGCGAAGTTCAAGACTGAGTGACCAAAAAAAAAATATATTATTTTCTTCTCCTCATTTTTTATTTTCTCCACAAGCCTGCCTAAACCATCTTGATATTACGATTTTCAATCTGTGCTGTAGCTTTTGACTGCGACACTGTGCGTTTGACTGCACATGGTTGATTTGTGTGCTTTTTATGTATTTGGGGGTGTGGGGATCAAATTATTATGATAAACTGCCTTTTGGAAATATGCCATTTCTTTGAACTGCAGTACAGCTAATCCTTCATGCAGCTGTACCCTGTACCCCCCCCCGCCACGCACACACACAAGGCTCGCTCAAGGATTTGAACCTCTTATCCACACCTCTCCAGAGCCATTCCGTTTCAAAAGCTTGCCATTGTGTTTTTAATCGTTCGTCCCTAGCCGAGCATCACCTCTCTGCGCCTGCGTGCCCAATTTTCCTATGGTTGGCTTTGAGTCACCACTCTGTAATCCTCTTTGGGAAGGAAGCCAGCTGATGATTACTGCGCATGACTCACCCATCCACCGCCCCAACCCTTTGAGGCTTTGTTTACGGTAACGCTTTTGATAATCCCTTCTCGAATTTGATATTTAAATCTGATTTGCACAGCACTGTGAAATTGAGAGTTAAAAAAAACATTATCTGATTCATGTTGTTGATGCAGTAAATTACCACTTTTTGGTCATTCTTTCTTTTTCTTTGGTGTAGGTGTGGGGGGAGGTTGTCAATGATTATGATTATCATGAATGTAAATAAATATTTATTTTATTTTATCAGGAAAAAAAATACAAATATACAAATAATCATGAATAATACAAAATGCAGTCTTTATTCAGTTCTTCTGTCAGATGAAAATTGAGGGCTGGAGGATAATCATGAATAATGCACATTGATAATAATATTAATTAATAATATATAATATATAATAATATATATATAATAATATATTTTTTTCCGTCTTAATCTTCTTCCTCATTCTGTGTAAAGTACAGTAGTTCATTGAGAGAGGAGAGGTTTTGTGTACATCATGAATGCAGTTTAGATACACTTAACTGTACAAAAAGTTCACAAACTTTACACGATAAAAACTCAGTATGCCTTGCGCCAACTCATCCTTTTTGGAGGGTTTCACGACTTTTCGGATATGGTCCTTCAGCTGATGCCAGACCATTTCGATAGGATTGAAGTCTGGCGATCTGTCATTGGAGGGAGGCGAACAAAAAGGACAATTAGCTGAAGAGAAACAGTACACAGTAAAAACAGTGGGAAAAAATGAGACACGGTTACCGCACTTACTCCGCTGGCATCTTCACCCAGTTGATACCGCGCTCAAGAATATGCGCTGGTGACGCGGTGTGCTTCGGATCGTTGTCCTGGTAGAAACGGTGACCATCTGGGAACTCACGTGTGATGTATTCCACAATCTCAGGCACAATTTTCTCTTGGAAAAAAGCTTTATTCATGATTCCTATAAAAAGAAAAGAAAAGTGCTCAAAAAACTGCACACTCGTACAGTGCATAAGGCAAAAGCGTGTGACATACATTTTACTGTACCTTCAAAGTTGACGATGCATCCTGGTCCACGCATAGAGATGGCACCCCACACATGCATCTTCACTGGGTGTTTCGGACGCGGCTTCATAGATATGCGACCTTTTTTGTGGAATGCAAAGGTGGCAAATCTCTCCAGCGAAACAGTAGACTCGTCAGTGAAGATGCAATCATGGAAAGTTTCTCCACTGTCGATCCATGCCTGGGCCTGGACCACTCTCTTGATCTTGTTAACATCCCTTATCATAGGGTACGCTCTGTAATGACAAGGAATAATTTTATAGGTACAGTACAGTTTCTTAAACAACACTTTTACCTCCTGTACTGTCCAGTAGTAACCTCACACGTCCATATTTCCATCCAATTCTGCGTCTCATCTTCTTTATGCTGGTCTCGGATACAGTGAGATTGTGATTTTGTTGCAGAGTGTATTTGACCATTCTCCTCACTTATTTTGTCAACCAGAAGAGTTGTCTCCCTACAGTGTACAGAAAAACAATAATCCGATAAGTTACAGTGCAGTAGGCCACAAGTACAGCACATCATTTACAGTAAAAATTAGATAGATCTACACAATATATAGTTCTATTAATATGCAGCAATATAAACAATAATAGATATACCGTATTATATACTGCAGTTATATAAATACACCGGAATAACTATAAAATGAGATAGACCTACACAATATATAGTTCAATTAATATGCAGCAATATAAATGTAACGGATTTTCTGGCCTAGCCTGACCCACCCAATCTCACATTGGCCCCTGTGGTCTAACCAGTCCCCATTACAGTGTAGTGTCTGGTGGTGCACCTGTTGGCTACAGGACTCCTGAGTCTCCCGCATGATGTTGTGTGGGGATTGCCAACCCAGACAGGTAGCTGAGGTAGTGTGCTTGAGTCCTACCTAGATCCAGTGCAGCGCCTCCACCTTATCAGGATCCCAGCGTCCGCTTGTGGATGGTCCTGGTGAGGAACTCCTCTGTGGTGCACCCCTCTGCGTAATCACTCCACACTTACACACGAGGGTATGATTTAACAGGATCATCTTTATTGCGGTGGCGGGCCAGCTGCCCCTCACAGTGGGTGTACTCAGCCGCTCATGTTCACCGGCTTCCCTTTAAAAGGTAGCCTCTCCTTAATTGGGGATCACCTATCTCCTCGTAGTGAGACAGTCACTGTGCCAGGTCCCTGGTCACAGTGTCATAAGCGGTATTCTTCCAAGTCTGCACTCAGACTTGGTCCTTCCACCAACTTACTGAACTCTACTCCTCCAACAACTCCTAACAGAACCTAACTTTTGAACAGTGCTGTGCCTTATGTATCCTCTGGGGGCTGGCACAACTCTGACATCACTAATTATGGATTCAGAGCATGTGACCACTCCCATCCATACATAGGGCACCTCACCAGGGTGTGAGGGCAAACCTCCATAATTACTGCTGGCATGCCCATAACTTACCAGGCCTTATTGTCAGCAGGAGAGATGACTGCAGCCATTTTACAGCATGGCTACATTCTCCCCCTGGTGAATCACACCGACCCCGGCTGGGACCTAAATTTGAAGTACCTTTCTTCAGGAAGCACTGTAAAATGAATGACACACATAATTAGCATAACATTACAGATTTACAACATTCTTCTCCAAACTAGCCCTGACCAGCAGCCACTAGCCTGCGTAACAGCCATCCTATTCCCTCCCTTAATAGTAGTGGCGAGGATCAGGCTTCTTGACTTCCCGACCCCCCATATCCAGGACGGTCACGCTATAGTCGCGCGACGACCCTCTCTCAGGCCGGTACACCACCTTATGTTTATAGACACTCCTGCCTATGCTCCACACCCGCATAAGATGCTCTATCCTCTCCTCAGCTCTTGTTCCCTTAATGGCACCCCCTTTGTTGACCATATATTCCTCTATGGTCTCCCGTAGCCATCTGTCCCTATTCTCCTCAATCTCCTGCATGAGGGGTTCTGGGACGTAAGGGTACTCCAGTCCATGGGAGTATTTATACTTGGCCGTAATGGCCCTCAAGGCTCGACTGCACCTAGTTAAATTGGCGTTCCCTGCTCTCCCTGGTAATACCCAAGACAGGGGCTCATCTGGGTCTACGGGGTCTTTTAGCTTACTAGGACCCTGGGGCTTGATACTGCCGTGGCATATTTGGAACCACCGCTCCTGCATCTCTTTTTGATATTTCTCTGGTGAGAATTCCCCTCTGGCCCACCAGTAGTCCACTACATCTTCCCTTTGCAGGAGGAACCGAGTGCGGTCCATCCACCCCACGTAACCCCCAAATAATGGGGCCCACCACCGAGTCTCCCTAACCTTCTCAGGCTCAGACTCTAATGAATCTCCCTATTCTGTATCCCCCCAGGAAGACACTCCCGATGTCCCTGTAGATCTGGGGTTAGACCACCTCTCACTCCTTGGTCTTGTGTCTAACTTAACGATGGCCACTTTAGGCCTCCAGCTGGACTCAGACGTCTCCCCCGAATACCCTCCACCCACCTCGGCTCTTCTCGCAGCCTGCCAGCTCTTGGTGGTCACAGGTGATCAGGAACTGCTGTCCGATCGCCGAGGCGTTGCTGCTCTTGTTCTGTTCGTTCCGCTACCTCTGCCGGAAGTGACGTCATCACCGGAACCGGACACGCCGCCATCTTGTGATGGATCCCCATGCGGGATCTCTTCCTCCACGATAACATCCGGAAGCTCCGCTGCCTGCACGTGTGCCGCCTGGGCCTCTACGGACGTCATCACCGGAGCCTGGTAAGTACAAGGGCTGTTCTTACCGCTCTGCAGGGTGGGCGTGGATCGCCCATCACCGCTGGACCCTCCGGTCCCAGGAATGGAAGGGCTCCGCCTCTCTGCCTTCCGCTCCACTGGCGACACCAGACTCCTCTCACCGATACTCCCGATAAGTGGCACTCTCCTCCCGTTCTCTCCACAGGATACTGCCACAGGCCGGATCACTGCACCAGACGACACTCTGGGTTCCTCATCGGAGGAATCCGCCTCCCGTCTGCTCGGGGTCACCGTTCGTGGCGACCGCCTTTTTGTCTCTCGATCGGGACGCTGCCCGACCGCTACTTTCTCCTCGGGCTCGGCCTTCATAACCGGCCCCGATCCCCATTCTCCGGGATCTGCACCTTCCTTCCACAGTGCACCGGGGGACCCGGCGGTCAGCCTAGCCGTATCCCCCGTGGGTTCGATGTTCGGAATTGGCATAAACGTGGGCATCGGCCACAGGTATTGGGTGCCACATTGCGGACAGCCTGCCGCCGTGTTCATGGGGCCGACGGGTAGCCTGCACTGTAGGCATAAGCCCACCACAGTCTCTGTGCCCGCCACCCGAATCACCAGTATGCCTCCTGGTATTGAGTATGGCTCAGTAGATACCAGAGCTGTCATTTCTTGTGGACAGGCCATGGTCTTGGTAGGAGTCACTTGCAGCAATGATCTGTTCTGTAAGCTGGCTCCGCGCAACTGACCATCAGGGGTTGAGTTTCCGGCCACTCCCTGGATCAACTCCACCTTCCTCTGACACAGCAGGGAACCGCCCTTAGGAGCAATTTTGGGCTGGCGGGCTCCACAGCTCGATAGGATGTCCTTTAATTGAGGCCGCGCCTCTCAAAGTACTGGAGGGCACGCCCACAGCTTTTGCGCCATTACCCTCCACAGGGTGGGGTTCTTTCCATGGCGCCAATCCCGGCCAACTGTCTGTAGCTTTTGCAACTGCAGAATTTTCTGCAACAATCCCATGCGGTCTCCCAGGGAAGCGGGAAGCGCCATTTTGGTTTACTTGTCCTTTTACTTCAGCTACCGATGCAGCTCTTGTGTAATGCTCACCGGCTGGCAAGCAAATACCTCCTTTTCACCATTTCCATCGCCCATTATCACAATATCCTCCTCTATGTCTTTGAGGGTCGTGCAACTAGACCCTAGACAGGACAAAAACGGCGCAGCTACAGCTTTAGCGCCACTCCACTAAATGCTTGCAAAAGTCCCTTCTGCCGCTTGCTCTGCCGCACACACGCCATGTGCGCTCTCTTCATTAACTTCCGTCTGCCATCTTGGACCTTCCGCACCGCGCGGATCCTCCATTCTAGCGGTCGCCATTTTGTTGCTGTACTTTCGATTATTGTACATGGAGCTCCTCTCTGTGGGGCAGCTACCACACCGGTACAATAAAGATTACCTTGATGCACCACCATGTGTACCTAATGTAGGCTGGTCTCGTGTTTGCACTTCCTCAGGCTAGGCTCACTCTATCTGTGTCTGCTGTATCTCCTTCCTCCCAGTCTGTGCTCCCTTCGGTAAGTGGTCTGGAATGGGCTAGAGTACTCTGGCTCTTCCATGCAGTACTTAACGTCTACCTACTGTTGGCTAGCCTAGCGTAGATCCTCTCCGGTACCCCTGACTTATTACCAGGCTGTCCATCCAGGCTTCTTACCAACTAGCACTGCCTCAAGGAGACCTGTAAAGCTATAGCCCGGCTCCAAACCCCTTTCAGGCCCCTAGGTCGTCCCTGCGAGCTGACTATTCTCCATCAGCCCTGACTACCCCTAGGTCCGTCCCAACGCAGCACAAAGTGGCAGCAGACACTCTCCCTGTTTCCCAGTGACCTAGCAAAAGCCTGTCCTGTTGACAGGTCTACATATATCTCTCAGCAGCACCTCCAAATGTAACGGATTTTCTGACCTAGCCTGACCCACCCAATCTCACATTGGCCCCTGTGGTCTAACCAGTCCCCATTACAGTGTAGTGTCTGGTGGTGCACCTGTTGGCTACAGGACTCCTGAGTCTCCCGCATGATGTTGTGTGGGGATTGCCAACCCAGACAGGTAGCTGAGGTAGTGTGCTTGAGTCCTACCTAGATCCAGTGCAGCGCCTCCACCTCATCAGGATCCCAGCGTCCGCTTGTGGATGGTCCTGGTGAGGAACTCCTCTGTGGTGCTCCTCTCTGTGCAATAACTCCACACTTACACACGAGGGTATGATTTAACAGGATCATCTTTATTGCGGTGGCGGGCCAGCTGCCCCTCACAGTGGGTGTACTCAGCCGCTCATGTTCACCGCACTTCCCTTTAAAAGGTAGCCTCTCCTTAATTGGGGATCACCTATCTCCTCGTAGTGAGACAGTCACTGTGCCAGGTCCCTGGTCACAGTGTCATAAGCGGTATTCTTCCAAGTCTGCACTCAGACTTGGTCCTTCCACCAACTTACTGAACTCTTCTCCTCCAACAACTCCTAACAGAACCTAACTTTTGAACAGTGCTGTGCCTTATGTATCCTCTGGGGGCTGGCACAACTCTGACATCACTAATTATGGATTCAGAGCATGTGACCACTCCCATCCATACATAGGGCACCTCACCAGGGTGTGAGGGCAAACCTCCATAATTACTGCTGGCATGCCCATAACTTACCAGGCCTTATTGTCAGCAGGAGAGATGACTGCAGCCATTTTACAGCATGGCTACATAAACAATAATAGATATACTGTATTATATACTGCAGTTATATAAATACACCGAAATAACTATAAAATGAGATAGATCTACACAATATATAGTTCTATTAATATGCAGCAATATAAACAATAGATATACTGTATTATATAGTTATATAAATATACTTACGCGTTAGTTACCGTTGGTATCCTCGTTTGTTGTTTGGTTTTTCCGTGTGCATGATAGCACACGGTGGTTGATGGCACAACGAGGCCAGAAGCAGCTAACCAGCGTTGGATATCTGCGATTGATTGTCCGCTCGTGTACATCTCCTTAATTTTCATGCTGAGATCCTTTGAAATCTTTTTAACAGGCATTGCTGCGAGTAGAAAGAAATACAAACACAAGAATGTATATTCGATGTTTAGTCGATGTGTATTCAATGTGCAGTGAATCCACAAAATGGATGGTGAATTTATACGTTAATGACTCACATTAGAGTACACCCACTTTTAACACCTGTACCTCGTCGCCATGCATAAAAGGTTACACACTTTGCATAGCCTCCCACTCGATGATCTGTATCTGAACTTGCCCTTGTCCAGATACTGCATTGTGCCATCTGCTTCCATGGATCAAACCTGATTCTACATGCAGGAAGCCACTCGCCTCTGCCGTGCCTATCACACAGAAAAAGCGAAAGGCGGCAGCCGTTTCCAAGCCAAGGCCAAATCGACAGGCTAGGGCTAATAAAGAAAACCTTCTGCTGACCCCAAAGGCTAAGGGTTTTAATACACGTAAGTCTTATTATGTCAAGAAGAAATTCGGTGATGTACACTCAACACAAAACAAATGGCAGCCAACCCATTGAACCCACAGGCCACTTCCTCGATTACGCTTCGACGACTCTGCCGCCGCTCTCCCGGAAATCTACAGCCCATCTTCTCCAGTACTCGACCACGATGCTCCCGCCGCTCTCCCGGAAACCCACAGCCCATCTTCTCCACTGCTCTTCGACGACGCTGCCGCTGGTGTCCCTGAAATCCACGGGTCACTTTCTCCATTACGCTTAGATGACTCTGCCGCTTCTCGTCTGGAAATCCACAGGTCGCTTTTTCCATCCCTCTTTGACAACGCTGCTGCTTCTCTCCCGGAAATCCACAGGTCACCTCCTCCATCCTTCTTTGACGACACTGCCGCTTCTCTCCATGGAACCCCCATCTCATCCTCTGTAGCACCCATCCACCCAGATGTCCACAGCACGCCATGCACAAGAACCAGCTCGTTAGACCTCATGCTGAATGGGTTAAGTGTGGATATCTCTGGGAACTCTACTGTGCTGGTAAAGATAGATTTGCTTTTAGAGACCATGCTAAATATGGATCAACGGATGCAGAAGATGGATCAACGGATGGAGAAGATGGATCGACAGATGGAGAAGATAGAGACTGACATAGCGTGGATACATAATTTGCTCGGTGTTCATGCCCCTGTATCCCCGACGCCGGAGCAGAAGGGTGGCATGGATGTGATGAATGGGACCTTCGACCGCCTTCCAACACCAAGCGCACCCCCTCCACCAGAAGAATTTGTGTACATGTATGCTGTTGCGGAGGAGGATAACATGACAACCCCATCAAGACCACGCCAGGAGACAACACGGCGACCAAGACAGGAGGAAAGCTTCCTCCCAGACAACCTACCATCGCCCGCCGCCACAAGCACACCCGCTCCAAGAAGAACAGCCGCTCCCAGAACCCAACCGACATATGCTTGCATCGATACGGTGCCCGACATCCTCCTGCGCGAGCTGCCACCGGCACTCAGGGAGAAGTATAGGGTGATGAGTGCTGGTTTACCTCAGAAGTTTGGCATGTTAATTTTTAAGCACCACGTGTCCTACTTGGTGTACTGCGGGTGGGCCAACAATGTAAACTACAAAGGAAAGCGTGAAAAAAGGGCGCTTCCTGAAAATTTAAGAAGGACAATTGTGGAGGAATTGTGGCACTATTTTTCAATTTCAGATCCTTTAATGAAAATTGTTCGTGACTCCATTAATAGCATTTTGCGCCATACAAGGCATCAGCCCTGGAAGGACAATTTGTGGGGATCGAATTTGCGTGACTGTTCAACTGTTGTTTATTTTTTGTAAATGTTTTTGTAAATGTTTTGACTTTCTGTACATTAATAAAGGAGATGTTGCGTGTTTTAACATGTATTAATAAAGAAATCTTTTTCCTTACTGTACACAGGACCTGCACAATTCCAGTCCCTGAGGGCCGCAAACAGGCCCGTTTTTTCAAGGTTATCCTTAAAACCGGGGCTGTTTGCGGCCCTCGAGGACTGGAGTTGTACAGGCCTGACAGACTGTAAATGTTTTGACTTTCTGTACATAAATGTTTTCACTAGCAGTAAACCATACACCTGTTGATGTTTTGAATGGCTGTACACTTAAAATGTTTTTACATTGTATTTGTAAATAAATGTTTTTGTACTTACTCCACCAATAAAAGAAAATGTTGATTTGTTTTAAATTGTTCCATTGTCTCCTTTTATACTGTAACAAAATACAGTGTTTCTAGAACATACTGTACAGTACTGTCCAGGCATACAGTACTGTATACTGTAGGCATGCTCAGTACTGTACATCACAAGAGTATTAAAACAATACATGCTGTACGGGTATAGAAAACATATATGTACTGGAATACATGTAGAATAAATGCATACTTTTTATTTTTCGGGTTTATTATACAGTATATTAAAAAGTATTGTATACGGTCTGAAAACAACAGCATACTGTTTCAGGTTTTCTATGAAGCTCTCAGTTACAGTATTCTATCCTAATCAATAACAGCGGCCACTAAACCACTAAACTGTAGACTCCGGTACGTGGTTTTTTTTAATCCGATTCAGCAATGTGCAGGCATTGTAACACAAAGCGATATTATCCATCGAAATCCCTCCATTTGCCGTTTTCCGCATGAGATGACAACGTTTTCTTTTCTGAGAAAAAAAAAAAAAGTAAAAGTTTTACTGTAATGGTCAGTCAGTCCCCTAAAGAAGTTCCCACAGTCAGTCCCACCAATAATTTTCTTGGGGGGCGTCTCCTGTTCACATGCGCATGCGCCTACCGTCGATGTGATGACACGCATACTCGTTTCAAAAAGGTTCCAATACGCATGCGCCTAACTTTCCACCAATTGTGCAGTATCTACTGTAGAAGCTGCTCAGCCAATGATATTGCTTACAGGAGAATCGCTTGACTTTTGAATCGCATTGATATTGATATTTCAAAAACAGAATAAAATGCGGCAACATTACTCACCAGAGACTTTGCCAATCAGCTGGCACTGAGCCACTACCAGTCCCGTATTCTTGATCATATACGTCGTTGACAGGTGACAGCGGGACTACTACACCTGTTGTCAGCTGATGAGGCTGAAAATCGCTTAAGTACATGCAAGCTTGCTTGAATCTGTACGCGAAATCCGGCTCAGGCTGCAGGTATCCGGGCGGGGACAGACAGCAAGGGTTGCCGGTCACCAGGTTTTCACTGACGGTCGGACCGTTATTGGAAGCTGTCGCTGTCGCATTGCTTGCCAGCGACTGACGTTTCTTAGTTGGTTTTAACATGACCTTTCGCCTTTTGCAGTCTCCATGATCATAGATACGGGAAAAACCTTGTGATACACACCAATACCCTCCAATAACATCGGGATCAATACGAAAAAAACATGGATCGCTACATAACTTTTTCCTTATTGCACGCTTCCACACATGAGCATCTGGCGAAAATTTGTAAAAGTCATAGTTTTTGATAAAATACTGATAAATTTGAACAACTGTTGCCATCTTATCATCTGTTGCATTAATCGCGGCACATATTAAATAAGTGTACGTTCTGTCGGGTTTTTGGGATACGGACTGCAGTTGTGCACTCATGGCGGGACTCTCAGGACAATAACACCAGACCAGAAACTGTGCTTGTCTTTTTTTAATATGAAAAGCCTAAATTGATACATTATTGTAACTTCTTCAGTCCCGAGTCCAATTTACAATGGACCACTGTGGTATTTTTTTAAACACCTGCAAGTCGACAGATTACTGAAGCGCATGCGCATTACAATTCATGAATATCTGCCATCTGGCGGATACGCGAAGAATTGCAACCAATTCAATCCGAACCATTATCAATAAACACATCAACCGCGCATCAGCCTCTGGTGTGAATGCAACATGAATGCGGTATGAATGCGGTCAGAATGCGGCATGAACGTGGTGAAGTGCGTGGCATTCGGAAAAAATTCCCGAAAAAATTTGGAGATGTTGGAGAATAAAAGGGGCTGCGGCTGTATCAAAACATTCAAATGTTAAAATGCCATAAACCACATATAGGGGAAGGGGGAGGGGTGGGGAGAGGACAAGGGATAGTAGGGGGATAAAAAGTCCAGGTACATATAAACATAATATTGGTTGGTTGTCTATAACATGTTGTGTTTCCCTGAAGATAGGGTTGAAAATACTGTAAGTGCATTAAACCTATCAGTACCATTGGTTCACTCTAGTACTAAGGACAACACCCTGGCACGAAACACAAAGGTGTGTTGGTTCAATTTAGCCTCACTCTGGGTGACCTTGGGAAGGTCATTTTATTTGTGTGCCCCAATTAGTTTGCATGTTTCTAAAAAGAACTCATCATTCCTGTATTATTCTATGTTCAGTCCTGCATTCACCGACAGAGATATAAAAATAATTAGATATTATTATTTAGCAGCATAGCAAACAAATTGTTTTTTTGGCTTCCTTTTTATTACAGCCTCTTATATTAAACAGCAGAGTGCTTTTTTTGATATACCTGATTGCATTGGATTTAGCTATTTAAACACACTGTAGAACATATACATATTTATATATTTTTCTAAATTGCACAAATACAGATTGCACAGATTGCCTTTTAAACATTTTATGGAAAAATGGCATCGTAAAATGAAAACATTTATGCCATTCACAAAAATTATATCTTGCTACAGCAGCTCTTATGCAGCATTTTATTTTATTATTATGCTTTGCCCTAAACTTTATTTTTTATTCTTGATACTTTTTATGATTGTGTATCTGTGACTTATTTGGTCTGTTTATAAATTCACTTTCATAGTTAAGTAAATAAGTATACTCTGTGGAGGAGCACTTGTAAATTCAAACATTATAAATACTTGTATGTTTTTTTTTTCACAAAACATTAGCAGACTTTTGGTGACACCTTATAATGAAATATTGCTGTGCTGCCTCCTACATTTCCTTTCAACATCATCATGCTTCTCGCTTCTTACAAGTGCATCTGCAGCATTTTAATGCAAGATCAAAAAGCATTTTTTAAAGTCTGTGGATTTGGTTGAAATTATGGGAAATAAAAGAATCATATGGCAGAAAGCAGAGCCTGTCAGTTAGTTAAGTGTGGAGGTTTTAGGGATTGTTTACTAATTCACTTATTAAAGAATCCTGTACAGTATTTATAGCCTTTCTAGAATGTTCTAGTGTTAAAAAAAGTTTTATGAACGGTTTCAAGTTGAAACAAATAGATAAGTTTGCCTCACTTTTAAGAGCAGACATAACTTAATGGAAATAATCAGATGGACATTAACCATTTTGGTGCTAATTATTTGGTACCAGGTTTTGGTGCCTTGTTTTGGCTTCCTTGACGCAGATATCCCCGATCTTTAGAATTATTATTTTTGCAGAATCTGGACTAGGGGCTCCTTTAAATGAAAAGATCAGAGATGGCCAATAGGGTTTGTCACGGGAGACCGGACGATTACACCAGGATTGAAGCACCAGACAGAACATAGGAGTTAAATAAAACAATTGACTCTTTGCAATCTCCTCCTGGATCTCTCCCCTTTTCTGAAGCTAGACATGTCCAAAATAGAACTAATATTCTTGCAACCTTCCACTGCCACCGCTACACCAACACTCTCTCTCACTGTCAATAACACCACAATCTCATCAATACCTCAAGCCCGTCGTCTAGTGGTCATCTTTGATTCTGATCTCTCTTTCATTCTTTACATTAAATCTAATAAAAAGTCATGCCGTCTCCACCTTTGAAATATTGCAAAGATACACTGTTTTCTCACTCAGAATCATAATCCACTCACCCATCATGTCCCGCCTCGACTACTGCAACCTTCTGTTAGTTGGCGTTCCCCTTGTCTGCCTAGCACAATCCAATCAAAATGCTGATGTATGACTCATCTACCTCACTTAACGCTCCACTTATGCCTTCACTATTCAGATCCCTACACTGGCTTTGCAAAGCCTCTTGAATACACCCTTACCCCCTAGCCTTGATTCCCAAATACATACCTAAATGCTCCATATGTTCTGCCCATGACGTCCACTTTTCCTCGTACATTATTACCTCCTCTCAGTCCCATCTTCAAGACTTCTCTTGTGCTACACATTGACTCTGAAACTCACTGCCATGTACCATCACACATTCCCCCAGCTTTCAGATATTTAAAACTCTTTGAAAATGCACCTTATCAAGGAAGCCTATCTAGCATACCTCTAACATCCAACCCCCTCCCACCCCATTAGCACCAATTTCCACCCCACATAAGACCCCCCCCCCCCCAACCTTAATGAATCAGATATCGGGCTGGGCCATATTCCAACCTGAGATATACTCCACCCTACATTGAGAAGGGTTACCTTCTTGTTTCAACATTGTCCCTCATTCCCTCTAGATTCTGAACTCTCATGAGCCGGGTATTATTATCTCTTTGTATCTGTTTGGGAAGCTTCATCCTCACGTGTATGTAACTTTATTTTTTTTGTAATATACATAGGTCTGTACCCCATTGTACTGCCCTGCGGAATATGTTGGAACTTTACAAATAAACGATAATAATAATTTTGGCCGGAGTCAACAGGGAACAACAGCTGAAGCGAACTTACCCAGCATGTTTTTCAGGGTTAGTCCGTATCACAAGATCCCAGTGACTCAGGATCACCACCTCTCATGTCTCCGTTCATATTTCCAGTAAATCTCTGACACCAAGACTAACCACGAAACAAAAGTGGAGCTCTGATTAGCATTGGTTTACATGGTTCCCTGGCCTCCATCTGAAAACATGGAAAACCGGGTGCCGACCAGGCAGCGAAGAGATTGTCTAAGCTGAGCCAATCAGAGGGAAAGGGCTCGTCCAAGGCAGATCAATCAGGGCCTTGGGTGGTGACAGTGCGGGGGCGGGGCTAGTGGAAAATTTAAACTGACCAATGGGAATCAAGCCGATGGGGCTAGGACCCAGGCCTCAGGTCCCAGTTTCAGCTACATACCTCCGCAGAGATAGGTACCTCACTGTTGGGGTTGGAGAAAGCCTCCGGTCTTAGTTTGTGTTTCCCTGACATGAGGCTATGCTGTTACCTACTTCTCCATTGTCTCCCAGTACATCACAAGGTCTTAGACAAAGGCTAACCCAGGGATTAATTGTGTGCTGGCCTCTTTAAGTGAATTATAGGCCCAACACAGTATAAACAGTAATCGCGACATAAATAAACAGTTTCTAACTAGGAAAGGTAAACCAGAGATGGCAGCCATTTTGGCTATACGAAGATGGCAAGTTTGACCAGTACCTAGGTTGCCATTTTGACAGGTGTGGGCAACAAGTAGCCTTAACCTTGAAAATGTAATGCCAGCTTGCCCCTACCATTACATAGTTATCCAATATGAATCTGTAATGCCTAGTTCTGATGATATTGCAGTTTCCTATTTGCCAGTGGGAGTGACGACTACTGTAGATGTCAGTCATTTTAATATACTGTAAAAGAAAGAACAGGTAACAATGACAGATAAAAAGTTAACTATCTAAGGAACTGGGTTGGGGGGGGGGGGGTTCCATGGTGATAATAATAGTGTGGTTCAGTTTCGGGAGTGGGGGAAGCCTAGTTACAATTCCTTATCAACACTGGAAACCCCAGAGAAGGTGGCAGGGTTGTAGCAGTCTAGATCATTCCAGGGGAAGGGTATACAAGAAGAGTGCTGATGTAAGTTCATTAATATTGCTTTGCTGATTAAGCTTATGTGCTGTTTCTGCAAAGGATGTTGATGCACCCCTCCTCCTGGATCTATTATGTTATAATGGGAAAATCCCAATAATTGAGGGATGCCAAACCACTCTCTATTAAATAATAAGAGGATTATAGTATCACTGGTGCTCTCAGCTCAAATGAGCTTCCTGACAGAGTCCTTAGTGATTCACATAGTGAAGTGAGAGTTGGACACTACGGCTTTCCAATGTTGATATAATTTATAAAGTCATTAGGAACCAAAGTTTCAGCTGTACAGTACAGCAGTTACCTAGCATTGAAGCCACATCCTTGATAAAGGCTGTATTGTGCACCAAAAACATTGGTGTCTTGTAGCTTAGTAAACTATATCAACATGGAGATAAGAAGGAGCACTCACAATTACTGTACAGTAAGTGTTGCTGCCACAAGTACACATCCACTCAGGGGATGCTTGAGCAATACATGAAGAAAAGAGGTGGCACAACAGTGGACTTGTTCTTAATAAAATAATGTATTAACCGGGTTCAACGTCTTGGTCCCACCTTGATCTTTAACAAAGGTCCAAGGTGGGATCAAAATATTGATCCTACTAATAAAGTCAAAAGTTCACTGAAACACTGCTTCCTTTTAATAAACTATATCAAAATTGAAAATCCATAGTGACCAACTCTCACTTCATTAATCATTGGAAAAAGCCTGAGGACTACAGTATTATTTGACCCCTTTTGTAGGTAGGATTTTAGATTCTAAGGGCGTTATTCATTAAACTGCTATAGTGCAGATCGGGGCACTATTACACTGAAATTCCCATTGACTACCATTGGTTTCCATGCGATAGTGCTGATTGAGTCACTATCGTAGGTTAATGAATAGCCTCCCATAGGACTCGCCACTAGTTTCCGTTTCCCAAACCCCTGATGCTCCAGATTATTGTTAAGGTGTGTGCCCCAGGCCTGGACCGGGACCTCTCAATCCGGGTAATCAGATCATGAAATGCATCAATTCTGTGATTCAGTGCATCACTTCTTTTTTTATCTTTCATTTGTGTAAAAAAAAATCTGCCAAATCTAAATTGTGGTTAACAATTTGCATCTCATGTAGGAAACTCATCATTACATTTGCACAAACACAAGCAGAAAAAAGTAACAATGAAACAAAACAAACGACTCTATGCACTTTTCTTACGTTGATACACCCACCCCTACCAAGCCCCATAAATATTTCAAGTTAGCCCGCAGTGACATCAATTAGTCGCCTTTCTCCTCTTGCAGGAACATTGTTGACAAATTTGGTACATTTGAAAACATACAAATAACATGAATTACATTACGAAAAGCTAAATATGCTGCGTCAACGTATTTGTGCTTTAATTCCTACAGTATAAAGGGATTTTTCCTTAACCTCATTGTAGCTGGAGGAGCCTTGGCCAGAAATTGCTTTTCTGTTTTCTGTGCATTATTTTCCCTTCAGCATGATGTTCTTTCTGGAACATAAAGCATGGGCATGTCATGGAAATGTGTAACTTTGCACAGCATTTTGAAAATGGGTACTTGCTGAAACCATCGCTTGGAATAAATAGATGACAGAGCTGAATCCACATTT
Source organism: Ascaphus truei (assembly GCF_040206685.1). Classification (NCBI taxonomy): domain Eukaryota; kingdom Metazoa; phylum Chordata; class Amphibia; order Anura; family Ascaphidae; genus Ascaphus; species Ascaphus truei. The sequence continues at coordinate 74,004,694 of NC_134487.1, read as the reverse complement.
CAAGTTAGTAGACAAGTCTTTCTTAAGCACTAACCTATTTCCCCTAGCTGAGATTTAAACATGGATTTTCCATTGCCACCTCTGTTGGTGAAGATGTAAATCTGCTTTTCTTGTAAATCTGCGGAAACACTAGAATTTGTATGTTTCTTATTAATAGAAATGCAGTATGTATGTAACGGGTTCCCCCCACCCCCCCCCCCCCCCCCCCTCTGGGAGATTACGCTATTACACAGTGTCATGTGCTGGTTACCTGCTGCTTCCCAGGAGCTCTGAGGTTCCGCCGTTGTTAGTCGGAAGACAGGACAGGATTTTGGGGTGATGGTTGGTTCTTTCTCACAGGTGCGGCGTCTCCATCTCTTGCAGGCTCCAGGAGTGCTGGAGGCAATCCCTGCAGGAGAACTTCCTTCTTACACCCGTGATGAATTACACTCTCAGGCAGGGTATATAAAAGAACTTGAACTTTATTCTCACACACAGAATGCAGCCTCTAACTGATTCAACTCTTACTTCCTCTGGATGGTCCCTGGAATCAACCTAGGAGCTTGAGGCTTTAGAGCCTATCCTCTGCTCTTCCCTCACACCCTGGTGGGATGAGGGGTAGCTGTCCCACTCCCCTAAGGGAGGGAGGGAATTGAATGTAGTCAAAGCCCTGACTTCACACTCCCAGCAATCACTCTCTCTCGTGGGAGAGAAATAGCTCACTAAATGTGACTGTGCAGCCCCTTAAGTACCATTTGGGAGGGTCCCATGTCTGAACCCCTAATTGTAGGGAATGGTAAGGAGCGCACGATCCGACGGGAGCAAGGAGATAAAGAACGCACTAGCGTTCGAAATGCGTTGGATTTTATGTCTATGACATATTAAAGTTTATTTTTTGAATTGGGTCCTCTCCTTGATCCCGTCGGATCGAACGCTCCTTACCATTCCTTGCATTCACTACCACTGGAAGCTGCACATCCTGCCAGCCATAAACCGAGGAACTGTGAGTACTTCATTGCTACAGGGTTACTTCCAATGAGACTGATCGTGGGGGTTTACTCCTACCCATTAACTGTCTTCAGGAGGTTTTGTTAACCCAATATTGCTAGCTACTACTTCAACTCATCATTATTGGTTCTGGATTTTCCACGGATACTGGCATTGGCTGTTATTGGTTATTATACCTTGCATTTGAGCGCTTCTTCATCTCTATGAACCCCTAATTGGGCAGAACACAGACTATAGGCCGACCTCTCCCTGTCACTCATCGAACAATTTTTTTCATGCACTTACCATCTGGGAGAGAGTGGATAAGTCTGCACTAGGTCTACCATCTGGTTTGAAACACATACTGTACAGTTAGTGTGACCTCCTGACTAGAGATATGCGAAATGTACCAAATGTACCCTTAATTGAACATTCAAATTAGATTACTCCTGATATACAGATGAAACCGTTCCTTATGGCCCAAATCTCACGGAAAATCCCTGTGCACCTTGGAAACACTACGCAGCACAGTGTGAATCTTACCGGGCTGCACCTGTCTGTAAGAGAAGCGCACTAAGAGTGAGACTGAATCATTCACTCTCCCTGTGCGCCTCTAACAGGCGATCGCTGGGATTTTATTTTAATAACACAGTATTGTAGCAGGGGTCTCTGAACTGCTTTAATTTCAGGTCTGGGGACGCCCTGTTCCTGAGTTACAGGCTCCGTTATGAGGTGCCGGTATCCCAATGTAATTAATGGACAAGGGCACATGGATTTCAATCATAAAGAATTTATTAACACACAACGTTTCGGCCTGCTGGCCATTCTCTAGTGAAGTGGCAGAAACGTGGTTGTTTTATGGCACAAAATATTCTTTATGATTGAAATCCATGTGCCATTGTCCATTAAATACATTGGATATATTGGATGAAATGCAGATCTTCCCTGGGACTAAGGAGCACCAGTAAATGTATTACAAGTTATTGTTATTCTTCTTTGGTGTACAGCAAACATCCTTACTTTTGCAGTGCCATGTTTAAATTCTCCCGCGTCACGGCCCACGTGACCGGGCGATTTAAACAAAGCAGGGGGTACCGGCACCCCATAACGGGGCCTGTAACTGGGAAAGCAGGGGGTCCCGGACCCTCTGCTACTGTGTTAATAACATAAAATCCCTGTGAATGCCTGATAGGCCATGATTATAGTGAAAAAAATGACCTGCATTCCATGAAGGGGCACATATTGCACGCGACCATGCGGAGGCGCGACGGAGAGGCAGAATCCTCTCTGTTTCACATGTTTAGGTCTTTCTCTCTCCCTCTTGATCTCTGTGTTGTGCACAATTGCGATGGCCGCGCAAGTGACATCAGGCGGTTGCGCACGCGGCCTGCAGCAGCCACTATAATTGCAGCGTTAGAGGCGCGCACGGAGAGTGACTGATTCAGTCTCACTCTTAGTGCACATCTCTTACAGACAGGAGCAGCCCGAAAGAATTCCCACAGCACGAGTCCCATTCAAACACAGGGACCCGTGCTGTGTTTATCCAATGGGACATTAAGCCTGGTTGCTGGGATCTCGCGGCTCGGAAGAGGATGCCGTACGGAATCCACAAAGCGAGAGTGCCAGAACCAAGAGTTGTATCTGTATCTAAGGTACAGTATGTTCACGGGTAATGTATCTCTCCACATGTTGTAGAGATGAGTGTTTTAGGAAGTACTGTATATAAGTCAATCTGTACTCTACTAATTGTCAAGTTTTACCAGAGAATTGATATACAAACAACATCCAGACGCTGAAATAGGACTTTTGTTGGTGAGGTGAGAGAAAGTGAGTTTCACGTGTTTAGGTCTTTCTCTCTCCCTCTTGATCTCTGTGTTGTGCACAATTTTAAACATTTCTGGTGGTGTACAGAACACAAAAAAGGGAGGAGGTGGGGGGACTGATCATCCAATTACAGATACACATATCAAATAGTTGGAGTAGACGTGGGGGAGGATCTGGGGGGGGGGGGAATGCCCTACCAGTTCCTATTTATACCCCTTTATCTAGCTTTGAGAGAGGGAGTTCTCCTATCCTATTTGGGAGAAGCTGAGACCTGTTACCTTCTCTGGGAGGCCCTAGCTATGTGTGTGGACTGGTTAATCTATTACCCAGGGTTCCCAAACCCTGTGGTATGGTTTGGTTGTGTGTCTCAGAAAAGCTGTCAGTCTTTCCATTACCATAATTTAATTCATTCTCTGCTTAATGGTGGGTAGGGAGGGGGATTCTACTTTTTTTCCTGGCTGCAGCAATGAAGCATTTAGTGGTGGGTATGCAGCTATTCTATTGTTTGGACAGTAGGAATGTTAGTGGGTCTATTTTGATTTTAATATCTCGAATTTCCTAAATCAGGTCACTCACTTTGTACCATAGCCTTGAAATTTTGGGGCTGTTCCTCCATATGTGTGCCAGTACCATGGCTCCAGCCTAAGACAGTAATAAAATTTAACTAGGTGCATAAGGGAAATAAACACATATAGAGACACTTGGATACTGACCAAAAAGGGCACACAAAAGCCCCATTAGGAATGCACTCAAAGTCAAAAGGACAAAGTAAATATAATGGGTGGAACCTAAATATCCAACATAATGGCTGAATGTGTATTAAACTCAGATAATACGTTAGAATAATAAGCTGATCGATAGCCCTCCATATTTCTTTAAAATAAAATAATAAAGTTTTATAAAATAACCAAAGTCAGCGACAACGTGTAACAGTGCAAAAATACTTAAACAAGACGAGCAATTATTCCATTAGCTATGCCAAATGCATAATAAAGTCTGCCTACCTACAGTAGGTAAAGTACCTACACTAAGTATGAGCATAGCAAGGAGAAAACGGATGTGGAACCTGTACAGTTAAATGTGCCAAACAGCAAATGTCAGATGTCAATAATGCTCAATAATAGTAGATCAGAGTATAATCAGTATGAGCTATTTTTAAAGAAATGTATTGACAGGTGGTAACATATAGTAGCTATTATTATGTTTATATATATATATATGTTATGGTGGGTAAATAAAAGTGATAAAAACCCTCCACAGTAAAGCATAAAGCAACTGTAAATATTACTGTATATTTATTTGCATGTCTTAGACAGGTCTGCACCATTATTGCCCAGCACACAGCACTTCCACTGCAGCAAGGGATTCTGGGAAATGACATGCAAATGAGCACACAGTGTCACCTTTAATCTCAAGCTCACATTACATGAACAACCCTTGGCCAATACATGCTGCTTTAGACGCAGCTTATAAGCAAGAGCTTTGCATCTCCCAAGCCCTTGCTTAAAAGCTTCGTCAGAGCATTGGTAAACAACCTAATAGTGCAGACAGACAACTTTTTACGAAGTATACCCTTTTAAGGATTCACAATATATGCCGGTAGTGTATCTGTATAGACACTCGTTTTCCTGATACAAAAACAGGAGACTTGCATTTCTACCAGACAGCATACGCAGTAAAACTGACTCAACAGAGTACACTACAAGGGCTAAAATTTACCTACTGCTTATTGAGAATGTTACAGCAACAAGAGTAACATTTAGGGACGACTAAACGTATATAACACTGTCTCTTACCCATATTTCCTCCTTAAACAAATTGGTAATTGTGCCTAAGCTCTAATAGACCATTGATACTGAGTGACTTTAGCATTCAGATATATACACCGATTGTGGGTTTATATCATTTTTAAGTACACCTACATGATCAATAAAATTGTTTTTATTCCTATAATATATTTTTTTCACCTCTGACCACATTATTATATAAAGGTCTGCAGTGCGCCTACATCAGGGATCTTTCTGTACCCTCCTTAGATACACCTCCATATTCATATTGCCATTCTCCCAGGCAGCACGCATTTATGGGTGGAACCTAAATATCCAACATAATGGCTGAATGTGTATTAAACTCAGATAATACGTTAGAATAATAAGCTGATCGATAGCCCTCCATATTTCTTTAAAATAAAATAATAAAGTTTTATAAAATAACCAAAGTCAGCGACAACGTGTAACAGTGCAAAAATACTTAAAACAGACGAGCAATTATTCCATTAGCTATGCCAAATGCATAATAAAGTCTGCCTACCTACAGTAGGTAAAGTACCTACACTAAGTATGAGCATAGCAAGGAGAAAACGGATGTGGAACCTGTACAGTTAAATGTGCCAAACAGCAAATGTCAGATGTCAATAATGCTCAATAATAGTAGATCAGAGTATAATCAGTATGAGCTATTTTTAAAGAAATGTATTGACAGGTGGTAACATATAGTAGCTATTATTATGTTTATATATATATATATATATATGTTATGGTGGGTAAATAAAAGTGATAAAAACCCTCCACAGTAAAGCATAAAGCAACTGTAAATATTACTGTATATTCATTTGCATGTCTTAGACAGGTCTGCACCATTATTGCCCAGCACACAGCACTTCCACTGCAGCAAGGGATTCTGGGAAATGACATGCAAATGAGCACACAGTGTCACCTTTAATCTCAAGCTCACATTACATGAACAACCCTTGGCCAATACATGCTGCTTTAGACGCAGCTTATAAGCAAGAGCTTTGCATCTCCCAAGCCCTTGCTTAAAAGCTTCGTCAGAGCATTGGTAAACAACCTAATAGTGCAGACAGACAACTTTTTACGAAGTATACCCTTTTAAGGATTCACAATATATGCCGGTAGTGTATCTGTATAGACACTCGTTTTCCTGATACAAAAACAGGAGACTTGCATTTCTACCAGACAGCATACGCAGTAAAACTGACTCAACAGAGTACACTACAAGGGCTAAAATTTACCTACTGCTTATTGAGAATGTTACAGCAACAAGAGTAACATTTAGGGACGACTAAACGTATATAACACTGTCTCTTACCCATATCTCCTCCTTAAACAAATTGGTAATTGTGCCTAAGCTCTAATAGACCATTGATACTGAGTGACTTTAGCATTCAGATATATACACCGATTGTCTGTTTATATCATTTTTAAGTACACCTACATGATCAATAAAATTGTTTTTATTCCTATAATATATTTTTTTCACCTCTGACCACATTATTATATAAAGGTCTGCAGTGTGCCTACATCAGGGATCTGCCCAAAAGGTAGCATCAAAGTCCACACTTCCTACATTATTTTCAAAATAATCCTTGAGGGATTCTGCAATTTTCTTCTCTATCTCTACGGGGTTCAGGAGGTTATGAGGTTTGGCAAAATCCGTGCTGGTTTTCTGAGTCCAGTCCGGGATTTTGCTTGCTCGCCCTCTGTGGCAGAATCTCCATTTTTGTTCCTGACAACTTCCTTTAAAAGGACAGCCCTGTAAGCAGGAAGTTGCCAAGCAAAGTTCCAGTTCATGCTACGCGCTTACCTATTGTCTTCCTCGTTACCAGACCCGGCTCACGTACCTCGACTATTCTTGTCTTCAGCCTGCCTCGAACTCTGCATCCACACCGACTATGCAACTCTGCTGCCAGCCCTGACCTTTGGCTTCTGAGTCACTACTCTATCAGGACTCTGTCCCTCGATTCAGGTCGGTTCTTTCACCTTACTACTTCAGCACTGCAGGTCACTTTCTGCTTGAGACGAGCATCGTTACACTATTGAGTCTCCATGCAAATAGTCTCGAGGACTGCAGAGAGGTTCTAAGATGCATGTCTATGGGCACTTGATCAGACTAACTGATTGGGCCTTTAGCCATAGTGGTTATTGCGGATATTAATTTGGAGCCGACAAAGAAATAATCTATCCTAGAGTAAGAGTTGTGAGAGGTAGAGTAGAATTAGGTATCAATCAGAGGGAAGTCTACCACGTGATGCTTTGCAGTTTTGATCTATCTAGGCCGTTATTGATAGTTAGTTTACAATCTCCTCTCATTATGACAGGGTGGTTTGCCATGTCTTTCAGGACAGCCAGGGTATTTTTGTTTGGTAGTCATTTGGTGCATATATTGTATGTTGGCAAATGTAACTTCAACCCCTGCCAGAGAACCCTGAACACAGAAATCTGTCCTCCTTAGTGTTAAAATATGTTTAACCCTGTAAAGCTTAGAAAAATATTTTGTGGCACATCTTTGCCAACTGTGGGCGCCCACGACATAAAACCAGATACATCTGTTTTTTTATGATAGGAGGTTGATTTATGGATATTTGAAGATAAAACAGACGCAGTTTTTCAAAATTAAGTTATTCTAAATCAGAGAGAATTGAAAAAAATAATTGACATGCTACTGGTATTTCTCTTCTTCACTTCGCCTACAGCATCTTGTAATCATCTTTTGTCTAATCTTGTGTCAATCTCTGATTCACCCTCTATATTTACTATGTATTCCTTTTCAAATTCTTATTTCCTTTCTTTCTATCGAGTGCTACATTTCTTGAAGGGAACAGTTAATTGGAGTTTTTCGGCTTGTGGTTTCTCTTGTGCTGAAATAGTAGGGCACCTGCATGTAGTTTAAAGAATTACTGTAACTGTAAAAGCACATAATGCATAACATTATTTAGTGGCAGTATTTAGAACATCTTGCACTTCTTTGAGTTTTGAGCTTCTCTCAACCTGCAAGAAAATAATTATTTAATTTCATCGCCTTTTGCAGAGTGTGAAGGCCATTATTTTTTTATCAAGCCTTTTGTGTGTATAAGTAACATTTTAGTCCATAATTACAGCCAGAGGTTTAAGGGACATCTATAAATACCTAGACTGTGGGAGCCAAAGTAAAGTCTATGGCCCTTAACACAGATTTTTTTACCAAATGCCAATCAGTGCTTTTAATACTTTCAAAACCCACACTGTGCATGAGTCCAATAACAATCAAGTTGTTAAGATCCTCCAACCTGTGGTGAATTGAACTTTTTAATCAATACATTCTTTTTCTGAAGCAGGGACTATTTTTCATTTTCCTCTAGACATTCTTGAAACATTACATAAAACTATAACCCACATACAAAAAGTATGGCGTTATAGACAGCCCTCCAGATGTAAAGAGAAAATGGAAAATAAAGTATGTAAGCTGCAAGGAGACAAAGGGAGGGACCCTGAGCCTTCCCAGTACTAATACAGGGAAAAGGTAGGTGTACCCAGCACTCAATAAAAGTAGTAAATGATATTTCAACACTAAATTTTATCAAAAAAACGAATTGTATTGAAAATGAAACAATTTAAGAATATATATATTTATATACACATACACACACACACACATATATATATATATATATATATATATATATATATACACAGAGGAAATTCTTGATGTCTCTATTGAAAGGATAGTAAGGAGGGAAGGCCATTTAATCACTTCTTCAATACCCACACATCCCAATGTAATCAAATGACGGCAATTATTGTGTGTTTAGACATTTATTTGGTTCTATTCTTATTGGGGTGGGTGATTGTATCTAATAGTTGTAAAGGAGATTCTATCAATTCAATTTGATCTAAACTGTACTAAACAGGTGATGGCAGGCTAGGAGATAACTTTCAGTATCTGGGAAACATCAGGATATTTCATAGAAAGAAGAAGAACTAATTCTGCATTATTTGTTGTGGAGAAACTGACCTTCTGTGGAGGTCAGTACATTTTCTTTTAAACTCTTGGGAGCCTATGCAGAGAACTGCGAGAATGGCCATTCACCAGACTTAGAACTCTCCATGTTTTTGCTGGATTCCCCTCGCAGTATGCAGGAAAGTGCGCATATCTGGGAGAAGAATCCGGCAGAGAGATGGCAAGCCCTGGCGAGAAGGGCTCCGCTGGTGAGATCTGTCAGCAGAGAGCGATATCCGCCTCTCTCTGCACAAATCTCGGCGGCAAATAAAAAATGTTTACATAACAAATCTATTACTATTGTAGATATGCAGGGGGTCTCCGGAGATGAACCGCGTTGGTTTACTATATATTTAAATTAAAGTTGTTTAAATATATATATATTTATTGGGTTGTTGGTGTAAAAAAAAAATATATATAACAAAACAAGCAGCTGGCACTCTAGATAATAAACAATAATGGTGGTGCTAGTCCCATAAAAATGAATAAACAAAAAATCTTACCCTCCTCACGTCAGGCAAAGAAAGAGGCAGCACTCACTTCCAAGATATAAAAAGTGTATTAAGGTATGTGAAGACAGACAACCAATCCAAACGTTTCGGCTCCGGAACGGAACCTTTCTCAAGGGTTGTTGGTGTAATATATATATATATATATATATATATATATATATATATATATATATATATATAGTTGTTGGTGATATATATATATATATATATATATATATTTTTTTTTTTTTTTTTTTTTTTATATATAGTGATATATATATTTATTTGGTGTGTGTGTATTTCTTTTATTGTGGGTAGCGGGGGTGGGCAAAGTGGGTATTAGCCAAACAGTGGCTGTTTAGGGCTTGCGGGTGGGTAGCGGGAGGGCTTAACCACTTCATGACCTTAGCGGTATTAACCGCTACGGTCATGAAGGGGTTAAGTCCACCCGCAACCCCCTCGCAAGCCCTAAACAGCCACCAAAGGCCAAATACCCCCTTCACCCACCCCCGCTACCCACAATAAACCTGGCACGGCTTGTTAACCCCTTCATTGCCTTAGCGGTTAGCCGCTAAGGTAATGAAGTGGCCATTAAATGCATTTTTCCTGCCTCGGATGCATGCCGGGGGCCTCCGGTGCTGGTATTAATGGGTATCAGCTCCGGAGACCCCCGGCATCAATCCGAGCCAGGAAAGGGCCTGATTTTTTTTTTATGTATCGCCGCTCAGCACCAGATTTTTGCCAACTTTAGTTGGCGGAGCGAATTGGAAAAAATGTCTCCATTCTAGAGCGCTGATCAGCGACGAGATGCTGATCGGCGCTACTAGAAATCGGCGGGTTTTAATACTGGCGAAATATTGATTCTCGCCACCCGCGCAGCGAGGTTTTTTTTAGAAAAAAAAAAGATGGATTTTCCACATCTCGCCAGTTTTCCGGCATTTACTGAATTGCTGAGGTATATTTGCCAAAAAACTGGCGAGATAGGGCTTCTCGCAGGTTTCTGCATACTGTAGGCCCCTTGGTCTTCTATGCTCATAAACAAAAGAAACACTTCAAGCTTGAAATTCTTTTAAAACTTTGTGTGGGGCTCAAACCAAATAAATTGTTCAATAGTGAACAAAAAAAAAATGTGACAAACATAGAAGATACAGACAATACTGTTAATGATGCAATAACGTATACATTTTTATTTATTCTTTTATTTATGGTTAATTTTTTTTAAAATAATTAGTTAGAATTAAAATGTATCATGTGATCTCAGTGGGATTGGAAGGAACGATAGAATGCATTTTTACCACCGAGAAAAGGTTTCATAGAGAATAGCAGCATTATATCATTATGATTTAAAGGAAAAGATTGTCCAAGCAGAATTGTTCTTTTTTAAATTATTTTAAACACTATTTTAAATTTACATTTTTCAGACTGTAGGGTACAGAAATAAGAAAAAGGAGCACAATGCTTGTCCCCGCACTGACCCTCTCTCTTAATCCTCGACCTCTGCCCTCTCACTCACCTCTTCCTCAATCCAGAGGTAGATTCTGACCCTGTGGTGTGAGGAGTAGAGAGGAGAATCAGCCCCAGCAACATTTAACAAATCGCTCCAGAAACCCTCATGTATGGATGCCACAGGTTCATGATGACTGCGCCAAAGGTGGAAGATGTGTGAATTTATCACCTAAGTTCACAAACTAGGCGAAATGTACTCGTTGTCAGTCACTCAAAATGTAGGAAAATCGCACCGTTTTGCCTCAAATCCGCCAGGTATTTTTCATGCAAACCCAGAAAAACGGGGGTTTGCTGGAGATGAGAGAGACACACAGAGAAAGGAAGAGAGGAGAGATAGAGAGAGACCTAAGCAAGCAAAACTCTCTCTCTCTCACTCTCACTCATAGAAACATACAATTGGACAGCAGATAAGAACCACATGACCCAACTTGTCTGCTCATCTTCTCATCTGCTGTAAAACTCTATTTGATCCTTGACTTTCTTTCATATTTAAGATAATATTATATGTATCCCAAGCCTTTTTGAAATCCTTTAATATATATGCCGTACCCGCTGCCACCACTATTGGACGGCTTTTCCACAAATCTCTCACTGTCCCCATGAAGAAGTACTTCCTCACATTTCTCCATAGCCTGACACCCTACAGCTTCAGAGCATGAACTCTTATTTTACCATTGCTCTCCTGCACTCTGTTTAAACCCTTTATGTATTTGAGTTTCAATCATATGTAGCCATGTATAAAAATGGTGTACAGCTCCTTTCTCATGCTGGCAGTAAGCCTGGTAAGTATGCAGGGTTGCCAGCAACAATCATGGAGGTTTTCCCTCACAACCTGGTGAGGTGTCATATGTAACAAGGAAAATGACAACATGCTCTGTGTCCACTGTTAGTGACACAGAGGTGGGTCTATTTCTGAGTCTATATAAGACACAGCACTGCCAAAAGTTAGTGTTGTTCTAGTTCAAGGTGACGTGTCTGCAGCAGTTTGAGGCTATGGGGCAGAGAAAAACCCGGGCGCTCCCTCTGGATAGGAATAAAGAAATGGGGTATAGTGTAAAGAATTTTACAACCTTTGTAAATTGTTGTACAAGGGTTCCCTCAGTGATGTCGTCTCTCCTTTGGCTCTGACCCCTATAGGGTCTATCCAGGACCCTTAAGATACAGGAACATAGGGAAAAAAGGGGGAGCACAGGTCGAGGAATGGTGTGATAGAGTGTATTAAAAGAAACTTCGGGTACAACTCTAATATAAGGTGTATGGGGTAATAGTAAAGAATGCAAACACACTTACGCGGCCTTGTGTAAATGCTGTCACATCAAGGTATCTTTAGCGATCTTCTGTTTTCCTCTGTTGTTTCTTTCTCCTTCCGTCTTTCTTTTTCTTCTGTGGTGGTAAGTGTTCTCTTCCTTTTCCGTCGTTTTAGTCTGGTTGGGATTCTTCTATTCGTCTGTAGCTTCTCCTTCAGGCGTAGCTCTCATGTCAAACAGAAAAAACACATGTATGAGTAATTTATATATATATATATATATATACATAGGTGATAGGGCCAGAGGCCGATTATTTCCGGCATCGGATCCCTTACACAAAATCTATCGAATATTTGGACTTATTCCTCCAAAAATATGCCACCAGTGGAAGATCCTATTTAAAAGACACTGTACAAGTCCTTAATATTTTGAGCAAAACGAAATGGCGAGAGGACCATATTTTAGTCACATGTGACGTCAAATCCCTCTATACCAGTATACAACATACAGATGGTATAGAGCCAGGGTGGGCAACCATGTCGCCATTCGCCACTTGTGGCGAATTGGCACTGAAACTGTGGCGAACAGGGCCGCCAGGACTTCTTGTGTGCCCCCCCACTTTCTCCTCCCCTGATAGGGAAGGAACGCGCTCCAGCGGTGTGACGCGCTCCCCTCCCTCACCCCCGGCCGCTTCAGCACATGCATGCCGTGTGCACGCGCTCCAGCACGTAACTCGCACGCCCGCTCCAGGGCTCCGAATGCGCGCGCTCCCTCCCCTCCGAGCCGGCTTCAGAAGTTGACGCGCTACCGCGCTCCCCTCTGAGCCGGCTCCAGCTGAAGTTGACGTGCTGCTGTGCTTCCCTCCTCCCCCCTCCTGCCACCACTGCCTCCATTGCCTCTGTGCCGTGATCTGGTAAGAATAGGGGAGGGGGACTGATGATGAGGGGGACTTCTGAAAGGGGCTGGGGGGAGGACAAGGGTGCTGGGGGGAGGACAAGGGTCTGGGGGAGAACAAGAGTGCTGGGGGAGATCAAGGGTGCTGGGGGCAGGACAAGGGTGCTGGGGAGATCAAGGGTGCTGTGGGAGATCAAGGGTGCTGGGGGCAGGACACGCATGCTGGGGGCAGGACAAGGGTGCTGGGGGCAGGACAAGGGTGCTGGGGGCAGGACAAGGGTGCTGGGGGCAGGACAGGGGTGCTGGGAGAGGAAAGGGTGCTAGGGGTGATGAGGGGGGATTAAATGAGATGATGATGATTGTGGTGAGGAGATGATGAGGATGATGGTAGTGGTGGTGGTGTGAGAGGAGGATGATGGGGGGTGAGAGGATGAGGGAGTTTGCGGTCTGAGGGCCGTTCTATAGTGTGTGCGCTTGCTGCACCGTGCGCGCGCACGGCAGTTATAGTTGGCTGAGGTTAGTCAGCCTTTCTATAATTGTGCCACGCGTGCGCACGGCAGTGAAAAGAAAGATTTCGCGCTGCTACCGCCGCTGAAATGTGTGTGTGTGTGTGTGTACGCATGTACAATGTTAATAAATAATTTATTAAAGTATTAATTTATTTATTTCAAACGTATTTATAACACACACATATACATATACATATACATATACACATACACACACACACACACACACACACATACTGTACACACAGTATCTCACTTGCTCACAGCATACACACAAAAGGCATGTGTCACGTGCACGCGTGTTCGCACAGGCACGCACGCACACACTATAGAACGGGCCTGGGAATTTATAAACTTGTTTTCACATGCGCAACATAATACCTCAATTTTTACATGGTGTGGCTATTTTCACTTCTAATTCGCCACACCTGTGGCTACATTGAAAAGTAGGTTGCCCACCCCTGGTATAGAGGCTGTAGACAGCATAATCTCAAAAGATGGGACCATCTCAGTTGAGCAACGTACATTCATCCGAGACTGTATCAAGTTTATTTTAGAACATAATACGTTTTGGTTTAACGAGGACATATACCTTCAACTATGTGGCACCGCCATGGGGACCAAGTTTGCTCCCAGTTTTGCAAATATTTTTATGGCAAACTGGGAAGACCAATTTATCTGGTCAGAACATCAGTTTGGGGCAAATTTGGTCTCCTGGCACCGCTACATAGACGACGTGTTATTACTGTGGAAAGGGGATGAAGAGACCCTAATGGACTTTATTAAATACATCAATAACAACCAAGTTAATTTATCATTCACATCGGAACACAGCAAAGATACTATTAACTTTCTCGACCTCACCATATACGTTGATAATGGAGAATTCAAAACTAAAACCTTCTTTAAACACACGGATGCGAAAAAAAAATTTAAGTTCAAGCTGCCATCATCCAAGATGGCTTAACAACATCCCACAGGGCCAATTCAGAAGGGTAAAGCGGAATTGTACAGATGTAGAAATATATAATGAACAAGCACATAAATTAAAAGACAGATTTTTAGAGAGAGGGTATAAACAACAACAACTAAACATAGCGATGGAAAACATCAACCAAATCCCGAGGGAAGACCTTTTGAAACAATCATCCAGAACCAGCGACACTACACACACTTCAGCATTTATAACCACATACAGCACAGATGCTATGAAAGTAAAGGACATTATACAAAGACACTGGCATCTGGTCCAGCTAGACCCTATTCTGAGAGGACACATCCCCCCAGTACCAAGGGTAATTTACAGAAGAGCACCTTGTATAAAATCAAAACTTGCACCGAGTACATTCAGGAGGGAAGTAGCAATTAACAGGCAGAATTGGCTACCCCCCCCCCAATTGTTTTTTTCAATTGCATTAGCTGTAAAGCGTGCAAACAAGCGATGAAAGGGGATAAAGCATCTTTCAGCTCTAATGTGAGTAAAGAACAATTCAAAATCAAAAATGCAATCAGTTGCCGCACAGACTTCGTAGTGTATCTGCTTGCTTGCCCATGTGGTCTCCAATATGTGGGCCGCACCTCCAGACCTTTGAGGGTGTGGATCCTGGAGCACATGGGCAATATACGCAAGCAGGTGCTAACACACAGCGTCTCCAGACATTTTAAACTATTCCATGAAGGAGACCCAGAAAAGCTTAGTTTTAAAGGGATCGAAAAAATTGAACAACATTGGAGAGGGGGGGATAGATTTCTAAAACTTTGTCAAAGAGAGACGTATTGGATCTACAGACTTAAAACCTTAACACCCCTTGGAATGAACATAGATATAGACCTGGGAGCTTTCCTTTAATCCGAACTCCACCTTACCTCCTCTAATCTGATCTCCACCTTACTTTTGAATACCCGCCTAGGCCTTGCTGTTTATCCACTTTTTAAACGTCACCACATTTAGATGGGTGAAAACTTGAACCCCCTTTAAACAACATGTACAGGGCACGCAGCATTCTTTTATGTGTCCATTAATGCTGACTTTTTCTGAATCTTTTCAGAACCAGGAACAAACCATGAATCACATACTATTAGAAATGACTCTGTATGCTTTTATCTTGTATTTTCATTGTCATTTGTATAAAATTGGATTATAAATTCTCACTTCAAACGTATGTTATCAAATGTTTTGTATTTTATCATATTTTAATATATTTTAACATATTTTATTACATTCGTATATCCATAACTCATACAGGATACAATACTAGATTGTTTCCATACCATTATATTTGTCTATAAGATATATAAAATTCGTGTGTAACAAATCCACACGCATATAACTATATTCTTAAATATGGATTTACATATTGTGTGAAGCGCATTTATGGCTATGTAAGGGAGCTTATATATGCTATAAAGACCAATAATACTCAACTATACCTGTACAGTATTGTACATCACATATATTTCGAGGAAGATCATTATATTCTTATTAAGCATTCACATGGCGTTTACAACACTACGTTGGTATGTTTTATTAGAAGAGTGTGTAAACGGTGTACCATATGAGTGTCTGCATAAGCATACACATTCATTACCGCATTAATTAATTATTGCAG
The DNA here is from genome assembly GCF_040206685.1 of Ascaphus truei. NCBI lineage: Eukaryota > Metazoa > Chordata > Amphibia > Anura > Ascaphidae > Ascaphus > Ascaphus truei. The sequence continues at coordinate 73,988,873 of NC_134487.1, read as the reverse complement.
TCACATCAAATAGGTGGGACAATATTGTATACCCGACCAGGTATGCATACAATCAATAGCTATGAAGCACAGTTCCCATTATAGTTTTTATTATAACTTTTATTGTAACTTCGACTATGAAATGCATCTTATCAAAACTTAGCATATAATTTAACAAACGTTGATTGCAGTCCGATCGCGCTGACGAGAGAGGGGATTGGCCAGCATTAGTACATATACCGGTACTAGGCACATCCCCTAATGTACGGAGCCTGAGGAAGCCCGCAAAGTGGCGAAACGCGTTGCTCTTTTGAGTCAGCTTTTTGGACATTGCCAGCCACCGTCTAGGAGCAGGGCACGGAGCGATGCAGCAAAATTCTCTGGACGCGGACCAAGTTAGCTGCATGCACCGACCCCTGTGCTGTTCATCTCCGCATAGACTGGCTGCACCTGGACATTTGGTTTGAGCTATCACTCTTTCCTTGTTCGATTGTTTTTAGAACTTTGTATTTCTGTTTTTTAAACCTTTTTTTTGTTTAATAAAGATTACATTTGAACCATTTCAAGTGCTTCATTGCGGGGAGGTAGAAGCCCTTCTACCACTCCCCCTGGAGGGGAGACCAACACTCACCAGAGACACCTTTATGTGTATTTCCTCACACATGGCCGTGTGAGTAATTATTTATTTATTTATCCCTCTTTATCCAGCACTCAGGACACCCCTTCCGTGAGTCCACTCACACAAGGCCGTGTAGCTATATGAGAAGAAGCTAAGACATCCCCCACACAGACTCCACTCACACTGGGCCGTGTGAGTGTTTGTATTTATTTATTAATTCTCATTGTTTATTTTAAGTGCAATATACGTTTGAGCACCGTCAGGCATGGACACTGGCCCTATCACCTATGTATATATATATATATAAATTACTCATACATGTGTTTTTTTTGTTTGACCTGAGAACTACGCCTGAAGGAGAAGCTACAGACGAATAGAAGAATCCCAACCAGACTAAAACGACGGAAAAGGAAGAGAACACTTACCACCACAGAAGAAAAAGAAAGACGGAAGGAGAAAGAAACAACAGAGGAAAACAGAAGATCGCTAAAGATACCTTGATGTGACAGCATTTACACAAGGCCGCGTAAGTGTGTTTGCATTCTTTACTATCACCCCATACACCTTATATTAGAGTTGTACCAGAAGTTTCTTTTAATACACTCTATCACACCATTCCTCGACCTGTGCTCCCCCTTTTTTCCCTGTGTACCAGCAGTTTGAGGCTGTCAGATTCTAATGCTAGCTGACTACACACTGTGTTCAGGGACCTGACACAGATGGTGATCTCCCTTAGGGGAGAGGTGAACCAACTCTATTGAGAGAGGAGGAACCTTCTGGAAGGGAAGAACTCCAACAGGATGAGCGGCTGAGCACGACCGCGATGAGGGGCAGTCTGCCTGATCGGATGCAAATTAAGATGCCCTTGTTCACTACAACCGTTCTGTGTGAGTATGGAGTCATTCTACAGAAGGAGGTACCACGGAGGAGGTCCCCATCAGATACATCCCCCTGCGGCGGCAGAGATCCTGATGGGGTGGAGGCGCTGCATCGTATGTGAGTAAGGCTCAGATCACACTACCTTAGATGCCTGTCATGCTGATATCCCCATACCAACCCAGCGGGAGACTCAGGAGTCCTGTAAGCCAGCAGGTGCACCACAACATACACATCCATGTAATGGGGGGATTTTCTAGATATGGGTCAGGATTGGTAGGGCCCAGGGAAAACACAGTTACACATATATCCCCTCTCCCTTCTATCCTCCAAGCTGTACATATTCATGCAGCATTTCCTCTTGCCCATTTTTGTTTGTTTTAATAAGTGCTGCAGTACTATACATTTACAGCAATTAAATTATCTACCCTGCCGATCCATCCGTTCTCCCGTGAGCAAATCGGAGTATAACCTGCTTCCCAGGGCACGCAGTATGGCTGACCAAATTGTTGCTATAGCAACCCAAGGAAGGGTAAAACATAAAATATCATTAAAATAAATGGTAGTCCTTGTCTACACATTTTTTGAAAGAAATGCTGCTTTAAGGTTCTATAGTCATTTTCAGATAAGTCTTATGCTGTAGCTCATGTACCATTTTAGTAGCCCTTTGCACAATCTCAAATTTATTTACGTCCTTTCCGGGGATATAATTGTCCAGAATTGAATCACTTCCTCTCTTTCTGCTGCTAATACCCAAGTCCCTGCTCCCATATCCTGCTGGCTTTCCCCGTTGCTTTGTTACATTGCTTGCTACTAAGGCTACAGACCCAGTCACTCCGCACGCGCTGGGGTTGGAGCACCTGGCAGGGTGTGCACCTTCTCAAGCCACGGTCTGTGCTGGAGCTGCAGGGGGAAAGACTAGCTTGCGATGGGAGGGGGGGTGATGGGTGCGTGGCCATGACATCAACCGGCTGGTTCGCCCTCGTTGGCTGAACTGCCGGGGGCATGGCCATCTCTCCGTCGACAGTTCTAATGCCAAGGTAAGTCTCAGTAGCAGGTCCCTATGCTAAATGCATACAAATGTAAAGTGAAATATACCCTGAAGGGGTTAATAACTTAAGCATAAGCTTATGTAACTTAGTGCCGTTAAAACTGGCATATACCACTAAAGATACTTACATGTAAGCAAGTAAAATGAAACGTGAATTTACAGGGACCTTACTGTGGAGATTATATACCTTGATAAGGAAGGACTACCCTACCACAAGCTGCTCAATAAGCGTAACAGGTGGATTGGCTAAATACATTAATACATTGGGACCTGCTACTGAGACTTACCTTGGCGTTGGTTAGCAGGCTTATCATTATTTGATCAAAGGATGTAACAAAAGTCTCCTTTCTCTTACCGATTTAGTTTTTAATGTAGAAAATAGCTGAAGCGCTCAATGCAGGTGTAATAAACCAAAATAAGCCAAACCACTATACCAGGGTACTAATTATTGATATAGTACCTAATGTGTAATAGTATGGGTACTATCCTCCTGAACACAGGTGGCATATGGTACAAGCCCACTTACCATCAGTCTCATTGGCAGGTTCCCCTGAAAAATATGCAAATACTCACATCCTGGTGGGGTAGGTTGGCAGGCTGTGCAGCTACTAAATGCAATACAGGGAAAAAGGAGACCAAAAGCGCACAGCACAAACGGAGCAGGAAGGACCCAAAACGAAAAATAATTAAAAGGGTCTTTTGTCACATTAAAGTGCCCTTTTAATTATTTTTCGTTTTGGGTCCTTCCTGCTCCGTTTGTGCTGGTGCGCTTTTGGTCTCCTTTTTCCCTGTATTGCGATTTAGTTTTTAACTATGTACATTTATTTCCCCAATTATTGATAGCTCGATGGGAAAAGCACAGGGATTCACTTTCTGAATTTGCACATATGTATGGCCAATATTTCACCAGCAGCATGCTCCTTACACGGAGAAGCGCAGTGAAATATATATTTGTTTTAAATAATCTGATATGTTGTTTTTTTCATTGACAGATGCATGTTAGAAAATATGTTCCTGAGTTAATTCTATTTAGATGGTAAAACCAGAGTGTAAAAACCAGTCAGTGGAAATTTAGGCTATCATTAACACCCAGTGTGAAAGATCATTAAACCGAGTGTTTTAGATAAGGCTAAACTTGTAAAAGCGTTTATTTGAAAACAAATAATTGTTGAAAAATAAATTGCCTGCTGCTTTCAATCTTATCACTATATGACGCCTCATTAAGTCTATTTTGAATAACGGCGTAATTTTGATGCAAGGCTGTAAATTTACAGAAAGGTGTCTGTTACTTTATTTACTTTTTTTTGGTCCTTTTCTGGATTTTGTGCAAAACTTATAGGCATTATATATTAAATCCTCCACTACCGCTACAATAAATTATTTTAAAAACTAAAATAAGAGTATAGAGCTCCAGATACAGTGTTCAGAAAATGAGGATGACAATGATTCATTTTTTAAATTGACAACTCACCATCCATGACAGTTGCTGTAAATGTGCTATGCAAACCAGGAATCGTGCAGCAAGCTAGGGGTTAACAGCTGGAAAGAACTAATGCTTGTTTCAAGCTGGATGAAAGCAGTCAACAAAGCATAATAGAGGGGAAATACTGGAGCCCTCTGAAAACTGCTTAGAAATGTGACCTACAGTACCTGTAAGGACCCTAGCAGCCACACCTACAGTATGCTGTTAGAATGGCTAGATTTATTTAGGGAAGTGTAAACCCGTTACAGAAGGATGTTTTCTGGCAAAGACCTACTGTAGATAAAATTACAAAACAAATAAATAGGGGGGTTTTGCACTTACTAAGTTGGTAATATTATTTTGACAATTTATTGATTTAGGAGTGGGGTTGGCTTTAGTAAACCTGCAAAAATTGCTGTAGCCAAATACATTTATATATCAACAATTGTGTAGGTGCTTTTTTTGTTGTGCTTTTGTTTTTCAAGTTCAGTAGTTATTACTTTGCTTGGTCTATTGAACAGCTGATCTAGATTTGAGTCCTATCTTGCACCTGAGTGTAAATAACACAGTTGTTTCTTTATTAAGGTTAGGACAAAACTTCTAAATACTTCACTGAGGCCCATTGATTAGTTTGTTGTTGGGTGGGGGGGGGGGAGTGGGAGAGGGTGTTTATTTAAAAAAGAAATTGGATTATCAAAGTGGCCCTATGGTCCACTTTGGGACCCATAATATGAACCACCTGTACAAAGCAATTCCAGGTGTTGCAGGTGTTGCCAGAGCAAACTATATAAACCCATGCTGTTTATAACACATGCTGGCAGTGCTGTTGAGGGGTAGAAAGGACACTCTAGGCTACAATGAATTGGAGGTTGTATTTGCTATAGTTACTACTCATTGTGATCGCTGGTTGAATTGTTCTGTGTCTATCTGTCTGTCTTTGTGAGTTTATCTGTACTTTGTTTATGTCTTCATATTTGTTGTATGGTAGTGTTGAGTACTACTTTTTATCCTTACCACAATAAAGGGAATTTTATTGATACATTTTATCACTCTATTGTTAGAGATTTTGAATCTCTTACTAGAAACAACAATAAATCTGGGGGAAATCTGTCCTTCAAAAAAACACATAATTAAGAGACTTTCAAAAAATCATAATTAAGTCATCAAACCAGTGGAAAAGGAGGAGGTACAGTAATCATTGATCCTCTTGTCAGAAGGAGGCCTACAGAATATTGGGAGACCAGGGCACTAACCAGATTCTAGAAGATCCCACAAAAATGTTTTTGAGGGAATGAATATCTACTTGATTATTTTTTACAAGAATATGTACATAATATGCTATCATACCTAAAGGACACCACTAAAATTATTAGTACATAGACGGAATTAAGTGTTCACATTACTGTATTTTAACTACTACAGTCTCTTCACTGAAAACCATTCTTGACCACTCTCGGCGGTGAGTCAGTTAAATGTACACTGTTGGAAGCTAAGTAATTAAACACAACATAGGTAGATTTTATAATAGATTGGATCCTTTTTATTTTATATCACAACTATTTTGGGTTCGATTATAATTATTATCTTCAGACATGTGGCACGTCCATAGGGACCAGGTCCAAACCGAGTTATTCCAATCACTTTTTGGAAGAGGATTTTATTTACAGCAATCCCTTTGGCACAAACCTGGTCCTGTGACGTGCTACATAAATGACATTGCATTAATTTGGAAGGGAAATTATGTCCAACTGAATAACTTAATTGAGAACTGTTCAAATATGCAAACTTATAATGAACAAACTTTAGAGAGCTATTTTATTGAAAGCCACTACAAGTCAGAGCAGGTTGTTTTAGCTAAAGAAAAGGCAGCCAATCTAGATATAACACAGATACTCGCATAAAAGAAAGTAAAAACATGTATTTGTCACACAATTTAATAAGGATGCATATACAGTAAGATCAATAACATAGTGAAGAAACATTGGCATATTTTAAAACAGGATGATGTTCTGAAAGATTTATTACTGAATGTACCCTAGTTAGTGTTTACTAAAGCTTAAACATTTGAAGGATACATTAGCACCAAGTGCTCTTAGAAAAATTGAGAATATAGATAGCAGTGGATGGCTAACAGAAAAGCCAAATGGTTTCTTTAGATGTGAAAAGTGCAATGCTTGTAAACATGGCCAAAAGAAAATTGGCTGTTTCCAATCTTTTGTCACTAAACAAAATGTGAAAATTAAGAGTTTTATTAACTGCAAAAGTGACCACGTGGTTTACTTGCTTACGTGTCTTTGCGGCCTACAATATGTGGGCCACACAATTCATCCACTTAGAACACGTATTCTTAAACGTATAAGGAATATATCAATAGGACTGGTATCACATACAGTAATGTACCTCTGCATCTCATAAAGCATCACGGATCGGACCCTCATAAGGATAGAACAGATCAAAAAGACCTGGAGGGGAGGCAATAGAATTTCAGATATATCTCAATGGGAGTCCTTTTGGATTCACTGATTATGTACTCTACAACCCCATGAACTTAATGTACAGTAGAAATTGACATTAATGCTTGTGGTGAAGCCCGACTGGTTACGCTTGTAAACCGTGGGTCCCTGGCAGCCAAGTAGCATCATAAGCCAGGGACAATGTAATGCATACCAAAAACCTGACCTGTTTAGTGTTTTACATGTTCCCCTATTCCAATAAACATGAGACTTTTGGAGTGGATGTTTTAGGTGGGATATTTGGGTCAAAATGTGTTACCGGTAGTCTCGTAATTATCCCTGACGTGCAGGTATGATTTGTGGGTGCGTGAGGTGAATTACACCAGGGCTACACCATGTCCCCCTGAATCCTGGTTTTCAAGCCCAAGTATCCCAGACCAATATCCCACACATATATGGTTACCCAGAAAGTATGAGGTTATTAAAGCAGTGTTTTAGTGTTTAATACTGTATGTATTAATGTCTATACTGTCAACCTACATAGGTGCTGAGATGTCTGCATAGACATCAGTGTTCAAAGGAGAGAAAGGATGTCCAGAGGTGAGAAAACCGTTTGGTGAGCAGAGAAGAGCGAAGTACCAGGTCCGGAGAAAAAAAGGGCACTCCTCTGGGGCACCTTTTGGACTGGCAGACCTAGTGGAGCCTGCCCAGCGGGTGGCAATGGGTTAGCTGGGGGAAGATGCTGCTGGTAGGCGCGGTTCCCATTGGCCGATTTATATTTCCTGCTCGCCCAGCTTTTTGAGATGGCTTGGCACGCCCCCTCCTCTGACGTCAATAGCCAGACAAGCCCCCATTCTGATGGCTGGTGGGAGAATTTCCCATGCTCTGGAAAGATACACTGAGGTTGATATGCGCATTCACAGTGAGAGGATAACATGGCAAAATATCAAAAGGGAAAATACAGGTATGACTTACAAAAACAAATCCTTCTGTCTCTTAAGGGGGGACACCAGAGAAAGTTCGCCTTCACCTCTAGAGGTAGGACAGGAAAAACATTTGAACCTGGGATGCATCGATGGCGCCCGCTTCCAGTTTAGTGTTGATCAGGATACATGATAAATAAAAAATGAAAACATTGTACTTAACCATGCAAATATTTATTATAAAGAGATGAGGGAACTATGCGTGTTGCTGCTGCTGCTGCAGTGGACTGACAGAATTTTTTGGGGGGGGAAAGGGTAAACAAAATGTTTCCTTTTTTCCCCTTCCATTAGGCAGCACACCCGAGGGTTTTACAAAAAGGCGAGAGAAAGTAAACATTAATCTATCATGGCCTGAACCCCCCGCACTTATAATGAATTCGGAAAGCCTGAATATTTGGCATGCACCTGCTTTGCAGATCTGCATATGTCTGTGCCCTTTCTGACTAGAATGTGGCTACAGCTCTTGTTGAATGTGCTTTCTGCCCTTCTGTAACTAGACACTGAAACTGTTGATATGCCATGGAAATCGCCTCTATTATCCATCTTGCAGCAGATTCTTTTTTTATGCAGTCCTTCCTTTCATTTAAACAAAAATACAAGCAAACTACCTGATTTTCTGAATCCATCCACACCATTTAATATCCAGAGAACGCAATTTCTTTTTATTTATATTCCTTGATGTGAACATAATGCAGGCAGAATAATTTCCTGGTTTGTATAAAAGACTGATGAAACTTTGAGACGGAACTGAGGAATCGTCTTGAGCATCACTTTGTCTTCATAGAAACTATATAAGGATTTTTTGATTGAAAGAACTTGCAACTCACTCACATATTTAGCTATTTTGCGTGTCTTGATTTCTGTTTCTTATAGCGATTCTAAAAGGCTTTGCGAAAAATAACTTTTAACACGAAATTCAGATCCCATACTGACACTGGATCTCTGATTCTTGGCCTGTGACCTGTTTTGTATTGCTTTAACAAATACTCTGATAAACAGGTGATCTGCTAATGAGCGCTAAGTGATCCAATTACTGATATCTGGAACGCTACGGTGTTCGGTTTCTATCCCTTCTGGAATAACTGCAATAACTGTAAGGCCTCGGTCCCGCTGCGCTCGGTGGCGCGGGCGGCCACACGCGAGTTCCCCACCAGCAGGGGAATCCTGCGGAGCCGGTCCCCCCTGGCTGCACAGCTTACTACACGCTGTGGCGCGTCAGCCGCTATGGGATACAAGAGAATGGTGATCCCTAGCGTTGACGTGTCACGTGGTGTGGCTGTGAGCCAATGGGGAGGGGAGGCTTCGGGAGGAGGAGAGGCTTCGGGGAGTGGGGAGGAGTGTGGAGAGAAAGCAGCGTGAGTGCCTGTCTGTGTGTGTGTATGTGTGTGTCTGAGTGCCTGTCTGTGTGTGTGTGTGTATGTGTGTGCCTGAGTGCGTGAGTGCCTGCCTCTGTCTGTGTGTGTTGCTTTACTTACCCGAGCCGTGGAGGGAGGGGGGGGAGAGTAGCGGGTCCCTCCGCTCAAGCCACGCCCCCTCCCTGTCAAGCCTCCCACTCCCGCCCACCTCCCGCTCAGGCTCCCACTCCCTACAGACCGCATATCGCGGTCTGTGTACGTCAGCGCCCCGCCTGTCTGCAGTGCGGGCGCGCTGACTCTGGGAGCGGGGCCTTAGCCTAAGAGTAAAACTATCTGTTGGTTTGACATACAAATCAGTTTCTAAGGTGTTGTGTGATTCTAGCACCAAAACATCTAATACATTGATCTTGTAAGGGTCAACGGAAGCTGTACATTTGATCGTATCGTGACAATTATTCAGTTGTAAAAACAATTTGTCTAATGATGACTAACTTCCTTCCATATCAAGCAAATATAGTCAATGTAGTGAAACAATATGTGAACCCGTTCCCAGGAAAAAAAAGGGAATGATCAACAAATGCGTTTTAAAACCAGTCCATGAACTGGTTCGCATATAATGGGGCTACATTGAATTTGTAAAAAGAACCTGTTATAAAATCAAAAGTGTTTTTATTTATTTCTTTTTTAATTAAGTATCTCCATCAAACTATTAAAACATGGGCCATCAAGTACTCATTTTGCCAGTGACCTATGTACCACTTGAATAATTTCTCCATATGGTATTGATGTGTAAAGGCTGCTAATGTCGAACGTCTAGAGAAGTATTTTTCGCTATGTGTGATTTTTTTAGTGCTGATATTTATTTTTTGTGTGTACATGTACACACATATACATCAATACATATACATCTATACACACATTATGTATACACACATCTGTGTACACGCACACACTTAGCATCCTGCTATGTATCCAAGCTTGAAGGCTTGAATCAGCTCTTTTTTAGTTCTCCCCATCATAGGGATACTCCTCTCCTCAAACTTAGACATTAGGGCTTCCTTTGTCTGTATACAGCAGCCATGTTTACTCAACTTGCACGAAATAAAAGATAGAGTAAATAAATGTAGCCAGGTCCCCTCTTACCTCCTGGCCGGGGGATAGCTATGGAGGGGTGCCGACAGAGCACCCAAGCAAACAACCCACCCCCCCCCCCAAATAATCCATTGAAAACACCACCAAAAATGCCAGCATACAAAATCAAAACACAAAATAAATAGCCTAAAAAAAGTACCAGAATACATTTATAATACATAAAAGCAAGCATTTGCCAAAAATATCATTGCTTATCACTGTATGTATGTATGTATGTATGTATGTATGTATAGCCTTAAAGGGTCATACATACAGTATGTACATTTGCAATCAATGGGCAATCCAAAAAATTACATCATAATAAAAATAGGAAAAAGGGGGGGGAAAGGAGAACACAAAATGAATGTGTCTCCTAAAAGAATTCACTATAATGCACTCCTACTTAATTTAAAATTTAACTTTTAATATATTTTCATAAAAATACAATGAAAAAAACTTTAAAAGAAAAATAACATACATGCAATATTTTTTCTTACCTTTTAGATGTCTTCACCCTCCAATTGCAGGGATCTCAGGAAGCTCTCGAACCAATCCACGATCCAAAACAGCAATGGGCCACAGGTAAAAGCCAAAGTCCTTTTCTTCTTTCTTTATCTTCATCTCTTAATTGTAATCCATTTGTGGGTCTTCTTTCTTCTTCTTCTGTATTGTATTGCATTCCTATTGGGGAGGAGATCCTCCATCTTCTTGGCATCAAATGAGAATGCACAGGCTTTTATATGGCCTGTGACGTCACATTTGAGTGGCAAATGGTTCACACGTCATCTGATTTGCTGTGAAAAACATGTGCCTTGGTTTTTTTGGCGGGGGGCATGACGTCATGTAAAGTGAGTGAAGCCTGCCAATCACGCTAAGGTGATTAAGGGTTTTGGGGACATTAGATTGTATTTTTTATTGTACTGTATTGTTTGTGGCAACAGAGGACATGGACGGTGATGAGGATGAGGATGGCCTTCCTCGTGGCAGCCTGGAAGGGGTGAGTGCAAGTTTTATTTACTTTATTTCTGTTGGTTAATGTTTTATTTTAAATGGGCAAATGCACTGTTATCCATATCTGGCTAACCAATTTGTCACATAGTGTGTGTGTGTGTGTGTGTGTGTGTGTGTGTGTGTGTGTGTGTGTGTGTGTGTGTGTGTGTGTGTGTGTGTGTGTGTGTGTGTGTGTGTGTGTGTGTGTGTGTGTGTGTGTGTGTGTGTGTGTATGTGTGTGTGTGTGTGTGTGTGTGGTTAAAAACAACCAATTCTCCATTTGTCTTACTCACTTCCCCTCAGGCACCAAAAATGAGCACTTATACCCCAAAAATCAACACACAACACCTCAATTACACTTCCGCCTCAATAATCAAATTATGAACTTATACCTCAAGGGTCCTTGGTTCCCCTTGTACTAGAAAAATATGTAATTAAAACAGAACCCAATTTAGCAAAACATGTCTAAAAATGTGGTCAATCTCTTCAAAAAGGTAGTAGGTTCAATTAGAGCACAAAGACAGTACATATTAAATCTAAAATGTAATACAGTACTACAAAATGTGTACAGTGCTTCTTGCAGAAAAGAAAGATTACAGAAACATACAATACTGTATATAAATACAGACGAAATAAAACCAAAAATCTATGCATTACCAGCAAAAGTCTTGTATCAGGTCCTTTAAAGGGTCATTAAGACAAATTATGAGATCTACGCACCTGTGTGACCCCCTTAGCTGATCTGAAGTTTCAGATGCCAACTCCTATAATAATTTCCTTAATCTGTGAGATCTAACCCAAAATGTCTGACAGGCCTGGGTGTGTGTGACCCCATTCCTCACTCTCTGGCACTTTTATGGCTGGCCTGTCTGGGAGAGAGGGACTAATTGAATTTGCTTGAATCTGCGAGTAGAAAACACTTCATGACGCTCTCCCTGTAACCACTAAATTAATGGTGCATTGCTTTCAGATGATTTGAAGGCACGCGTTGACAACACCTTTGGATAGTCCCACATTTGCGAGGAAAACAAATGATCTGATAGTTGCAATACAGATATCTTCTCACAATTAATATGGTTACACACGAGTACTTCTGTCCGTTACTATGGGTTATATCAGATATGAATTATCATGCATAATGTTAATCTATAACGATAGTGAATGGTGTCCTTTCTGTCACCTTTGAACATGCTGGCCAGAGAAGATCAAGACTTTGAGCCCTCTGAAACGTACACTGGCAGAAAAGATCATTTCTGCCAACTGTCATCTCATCTCAATGTAAGCATGGTTTTATTACCCTAAGCCATGACAATTCTCGTGTGCCCATTAGAGACAGAAAATGTGTTCTTTTTAAAAGAACGTTAACCCCATGGTTGTCGGACTGCTCCCATTCTTTAACCCTTGCACGGCTTTATTGTGACAATAATAATAAGATTTTTGTTATATATATATATAATATAAATGGTTATTGAGGCAAAAAGTGACACTGTGTGCTCATTTGCATGTCATTTCCCAGAATCCCTTGCTGCAGTGGAAGTGCTGTATGCTGGGTGATAATGGGGAAAGGCGGGGTTGCAGACCTGCCTAAGACATGCAGATGAGCATACAGCTATATTTGCATATTTGCTTTCCTGTGGAGGGTTTTTGTCACTTTTTTTACTCACCATAACTTAACTCAGTATTATATATATATATATATATATATATATATATATATATATATATATATATATATATATATATATTTTTTTTTTTTTTTTTTTTATATTTGGTGCAGGCAATGTACGAGCTTTACATATATTTTTGCAGACATAATGGGGGAGATATACACAAAGACACTAGGTGAAGGGGTCTTCAGGAAAATCCTTGAAATGTACTGGAGTGTTCAGATCTAACCGTTGTTAACTCGCAGCAGCAGAAAGAACCAGAAAAACCTGGCACTAAGTCAGGGTTAAAAATAATCATTTATTTCTTTATCATTGCAAACCACAGTTACATCAACATTAAATGCTGGGAGATAATTAAAAACAAGTAGTTGAAATAGCCCAACATGTTTTTCCCTCAGGGATTTTTCAAGGGCTATGCAAAACACCATGTTTGTGTTGACACGCTGTTCCATTTTCAATGTGCATCAATTTTGCACCAAATTTGCCTTTATACATGACCTCCAATGAGTACTTCTTTAGAGAAATCACAATCTAATTTACTTTCCCAATGTCACACGGAGCACTCACGCTGGAATTTAAACTTGCTTCACAGTGTTCTTACCACTAAGCTACTCTTTCCCATTATTTAACTTGTCTAAGGCTCTTTATTACTTTGTATTCAGGATCATATCATTAGATTTGAAGCTCTTTAATGCAGCATTGCTCTGCTTTGAGTTCTCCTTCCAGGTAACTAAATAAATAAAACAAAACTCTTTCCCAGCTTAAGCAGTCAGTTTTGGTTGTTTTCCTTGGAGCACGATTTGCATCTCAGCCTTATCTGACCCTAACCTCTTGCTAGTCAGGACAAAATGTAATGTATAAATATTTAACATGCTTTCTTCCTTTACAAAAAAAAAAAGAGAGGATGGAATATGAATTGAAGTGGTCACTGTGTCAGCCTTTCACTATTCCACCAAGTGATGAGATAAAATGCATGGCAATGAGGAAAAGCTAGCAAATCAAAAACTGAAAGGGATCGGTCTGACGTGAATACCTAGGAGCAATTTTCTGGGATTTAAATTGTTTGCACTTGTTATATAAATATGTTTGTCTTAAGAGTGAATAAAATTGGTAGAGAAATCGGCCTACATTTCATTGAGGGAAAATAAGTTGGTGTTTTGAGGATCCATACAATATAATGAAAAACAAGTGTATGAAATGGATTGAAAAGTTTTCGATTTAATTCAAAGAAGGGATGATTGGGGGAGACTGTGACTGTGTCGTACATGGGCACTGAGAATGGCCCCAATTTTAAATGAGCAGCACCAGATACAGTAGATGCATGGGGAATTATAATTTCAGAAACCACTCTATCCCAGCCTCTACTGTACCTAGCACTGACATTGCTGCATTGAGCAAATAGAATTTGGTGATGACGCAGTCGATGTTATGATAAGAATTGATCAGTTTGGCAGAGTCCATATAAGTTTAAGGAATAGCACTTGATGTGATAGGGGCTATGTAGGAGATCTACTCAGAGGGTAACACACTGGAGACGTTTTTAGGGGAAAATAATCTTTATTAGCCAGAAGCCTTAAACAGAAAGCAAATTAGAACAAAAAATAATAACTAGGTCTAATCCCATGCAGGGGAATGACTAACTTCAGCAGTCCCTGTGACAGGGAGGAAAGGGTTAATACCTGATTTGCCATGCATTACTGTTGTTGCCCTGTCCCCGCCATTTTTATTCCACATTTGCAGGCCATTCCCTGTCTGCGAGGGTAAAAGACAAGATGTATTGCTTGCCATACCCTCTAACCGACACATGATGGCAGATCTTAAATGTAAGACAGGAGGTATTTTTTTGTAAGTCCAAGCAGGAATTACTTGGACATCAGCTGTGATATGGGTGAATGAGCTGGGGCTATTTTTATGACCAAGCCTCAAAGGGCTGTAGTTATTTTTATGACGGAGCCTCAAAAGGCTCTCACAGATTTAGAGTCCCCCTGTCTAAAAGAGTATCAATTATGAAAAGACCCAGAGACCCGTAATGTATACAATACTGGCATACTGATGCACAGCAGATGTCAGGCTAGTGACACCTTTGAGTCATGAACCAGACACAGTGGCCCCAAGTTATAGGTGTAGCCCAGGTATGCTAAGTGGCATGGGCGTCAACCTGACCCATGCACCCTGCCCACCGGACAGCCCTTTTGACCGGTCTTGTGAACTGTGGGTAACTTGGCTATTCATGGTTTTTTTTGTTCCCACGAGGGGATTGGATCCACATATTAAAGATAGCTTTGGGCAGTCTATAACTGTGGCTTCCCCAGGTATCCCCAGTGTGATTGCTGAATTTTTATCCATGATGTAAAGATGCAAGACTTTGTTCCAGCACAGCAGCAACCAGTCCAGGAGTGAAGGGGTTAATAACCACATAACCACAGGACTTTTAAAACCAAGGCTGCATTTCTTGCGCTTGCAAGCAGAGGACAATTTCTTTCGTTCCCTTGTTCCAGTAAGTGTTGTTTTCAAGTGTATTCTGCAGATGTCGTGTGTTTGTCTATTAAGGAAATAAATCACAATTTATTTTGCAACTTGATCTGTTCAATCCTTATCTGAGGGCTAGAAGGCTAGGCCTTTCACAAAACTTGTGACAAAAGTCCATAAGAGAGGAACCTGTAGGCAGGGTGCTCTTCATGTCAATCCAGGGTCTAGGGTGGTGTCTGTGGGGATTCCCTCTGGTGGGTTCCTGAGACCAATGTTGCCTGGAACAGTGTTTTTCTTCCCCTGGGATCTCCCTGGCAGCACAGTTTCTTCCTCTGTGGTCCCTTAGTAAGTCTCTTGTTTTTTATACCCCTAAAAAGTCAATTAAGGAGATTAATCCAGTTAGCCTATTTTGGGAATAACATCCTCAATGCTGTATCAATCTTTGTGGACAGAATTTCCCTGTTTCACTATGCAACAGTGAATCCGCCTTGTTACGTGGTATTGCTTGGTTGTATGTATGTATATACAGCTCCACCCCCTTATAACGCTGTGCTTGGGGTCCAAAGAATTGCGCTATAAGTAGATCGCGTTAGAATTAATGCGCAATTGTATGCATTATACAATAAAGTATTTAAGATATCAATAATTGTGTTGTAAAGTATTCATAAATATGAAAATTGGAAGCCACGCTTGCATCGCGTTACAAGCGGATTCGCGTTGTAACGGATCGCGTTATAATGGGTTTGAGCTGTATGTATATCTTTATTTATATAGCGCCATTATAGTACATAGCGCTTCACAGCAGTAATACCCATGACAATCATATAAATAACAAATAACATGTAGCCGGGCTCCCCTCGCCCGCATTTGGTTGTTGTCGGGTAGGAGGGTTGCAGCGGGGCAGGGTATGCTCCGGTATATCGGAGGTTCCGCGATCAGGGCGCCGCCATGTTGAGGGTTGGCGCAGGTGCAGAAGGTGTGGAGCAGGAGGTCGCGCATGCGCGGGCATAGCAACCAAAGCCCGCGAAGGAGGAGTAGCTCCCATAGAGTGGAGCATAGGGAACTACGAGTCCCAGCAGCCCCGCGGGACCATGTGACGCCAGGGAACCAATCGGGTGGTTGGAAGAAAGGAAGGAAGTAAGGGAGATATAGGATCGGAGGGCACGCACGTTGCTCAGAGCTAGCGGGAGGAGGAAGGAGATGGAGCTCCAGGTGTAGGGAGGCATTCAGCCCCTACCTAGGCCTTATACCCCAGGCCCAGTTAGGCCCTGAGTCCCCGTAGAGTGTAGCCGAGGTGGGGACTGGCCCTAGACAGGTTCCGGTCACCCTTATTGTGCGTTCAGTGATCGCTTAAGAGACAGTGTTATCTAGCAGGAGATCCAAAGCCAGGGTGTGCAGCGCACAGCAGTAGAGAGGAGCAGGTCTTGCAATAAAAGTCCTTTATTAACAATTCATGATGTGGGACAACAGCAAACCTTCAACGCGTTTCGTTCAAAGGAACTTTATCAAGAAGTGCTGTGTATATTAAAAGCATCAATTTAAGTACAGCTGACTGCCTGGTTTCGCGCCAAATCATGACGTCATAATGTGTGTTAAACCAATGAAAATCATAGTCCTCGCGCATGCGCGCGGCGCCAATGCTCTATGGTAAACTCTATGGTTCTATTGATTCCCGCGCATGCGCGCGACGCCAGAGTGCCAGGGATCCCACTGCTATCATCAGCCGTGTTAGACAGGAGACACACGCCCCTCCGGGCGGTTCTTCAAGCATAAACACGCCTCTGATAAATGCAGGGTGACGCCTCCTCCTCCTCCATTGTCCGCGCATGCGCTGAGGATTCCCCATGTTAAAAATGAATAAATGACTCATATCTTGCCTTACAACAAGGTGTTTGGGGATAATTCAAAACGGAAAGGACAATGGAGGAGGAGGAGGCGTCACCCTGCATTTATCAGCGGCGTATTTATGCTTGAAGAACCGCCCGGAGGGGCGTGTGTCTCCTGTCTAACACGGCTGATGATAGCAGTGGGATCCCTGGCACTCTGGCGTCGCGCGCATGCGCGGGAATCAATAGAACCATAGAGTTTACCATAGAGCATTGGCGCCGCGCGCATGCGCGAGGACTATGATTTTCATTGGTTTAACACACATAATGACGTCATGATTTGGCGCGAAACCAGGCAGTCAGCTGTACTTAAATTGATGCTTTTAATATACACAGCACTTCTTGATAAAGTTCCTTTGAACGAAACGCGTTGAAGGTTTGCTGTTGTCCCACATCATGAATTGTTAATAAAGGACTTTTATTGCAAGACCTGCTCCTCTCTACTGCTGTGCGCTGCACACCCTGGCTTTGGATCTTCACTCAATACAGCTGCACGCTTTGGAAGGGAGACTGGGAAGGAAAGAATATTACAGTGAGTACTATACCTAGGGCTACCTAATGAGGAAAGAGGGGGCTGTCTATGGGCAACCCACTCCAACCTTCAAGGTACCTTATGCCCATTTAAAGGCACAGTACAAAGAGTAAAACTGTTATTACCCAGATAACTCTCCCTTCCTTCAATACAGTCCCAGCACTTTTTGAGCACCATCACAAACACACAAATCACGTTATCTAGCAGGAGGTCTGGGCTCAGACCCTGCTACGGTTGCTGCTGTTCGTCTGGGTGGGATCGCCCCGGAAGCCTATTGCTGGAGCCACCTCGCATCTGATCCTTTGTGAAGATCCTTGGCAGGCCTGGGTACTGGAGTGCCCAGCAGGTAACCAACAAGTGCACCAACTATACCACCTATTCATACAGGACATAGTGGCTGCGCAGTCACACATACATATCTCACTTGAGGGTGGGGGACATATTGTGTTGGGGTATTGGGCACGGGGTGGGATCACACGGTGGAGGAGGGGAAAGAAGCGTCCTGTGAGACGCAGTAGATAGTGTCTCCTCTAGGGAGGGACACCTGTTGAGGAAGGTCTCTCTGTGGGACCGAAACGTTGGCTTACGTGTATTTCATGTTGTGAATATAGATTTTTGGATTAACCCCGTGCGGTGTGCTGTCTCTTTACTGGTCTTTGGATTGGTTCGTATCATATATATATATATATATATATATATATATATATATATATATATATATGCCTTTGCAGACAAGTAAAGTCATTCGGTTGGTTATATGCTGTGTGTGTGTGTATTGCTATATAATTGTCCTGCTAGGAACCACTCCCCCTCTGGTGGGAGCCATCACAGGTGGAGGCTCTGCATCAAGTACGAGGTATTATCTATTATTACGTGCGCCCAAGGCTCTCCATGGCAGAGGCTCAGGCCCTGTGAGCCTGCAGGTTATACAGCATATGGTAGCAGTCTGGGTTCACTAGGAAATGGCTACAAACACATAATGGAAAGAAGTGCTTCTGACATAAAAGTGACACTTAGGAAAAGAAGTTTGTGACGTAGAACCCATATCTGGACTGAATAATAGAAGCAGCTTCCTTCATTTTTCTGTAGCATCTTTGCTGCAGATACTTCTTAACATTTGACCGGACTACAATTACAGATTGTTTCAAATGTGCATACTTCTTTCTTTGTCATTGCATTTCCATATTGACTGGAGAAGGCAGGCTGCTATATTCTGGTGATGAAGCTGACTCTCTTTCGTTCCTCTTTAGGCAACCTGTGGAGCGTTTGCACAGATAACTTTCTCTCTCTCCAATGAGATGAGAGCTCTGCAGTATTTCTGAAGTGTTAGACTGCTTGTCTTCTTTCTTTCAGAGTCTGCTTTGGTCTTAGAGAGTTTGAATTGAAGACATGGGGAATTTCTCTTTTCCTGCTGAAGAGCGCCCTTCTATTCTTCCAGTGTTAGATGTACTTCCAATTATTCATGTTGGATTTGTTTCTTCATGTTAATTTCTTCATGAAGCTTCACATTTGCCTTACTGACTTGGTCAGATATGGAACCTCCTCTTTCAGGTTTCTGTTTTCTCTTTTGACAGTCTCTCTAATACTCAGGATCTTTTCGCCGTCGTCAGGTCGAAGTAACTACACGTGATGCTCTGTGTTCATCACAGTCCCACAATCAAAGGCGAGTGTGAGCAGACCTCTCTGTAGCTAGGCATTAGCTTATATCTCATTTTCCAATCGTTCACGGAGGAGATCAAATTCATGTCTGGCCTGCTGACATCTTCAGGGCTGGTCAAGGGATTGTTACTTACTTGTTCCAGCTCTGCTTCCCTGGTATTGTTTGTTGAGGGTTTCTCTCTATCATAACCGGACAGACACTTTTTCGGGGTATGTGACTTCTGCCTTGGTCCCTCTGGAGATTTCACCATTTCCGGGACAAATTGTCCATTCACTCTAGGCTGCAGGACATCTTGGTCACATTCTGATGTCGCAGGGTCATCTGCGGACGTGTCTGCAAATTCCACGGTAAGCTGAGAACCTCTTTTCTTTTTCTTTCCCTTCTTCATTACTTTGGAAGATTCATGTGCATCAGCGATACTGAGGTCACCTTCTTCGCTTGAAATATTTGCAGTTTCACTGCACCCACCATGCTTTTCTTCACATTGCAATAGGAGGCAAAGATATTTGGTGTTCATATGATCCTGCTCTTGCTGACACCATTTCCATTCACGGTCAAAAGAACATGATGTCCGTGTGAGGCTCACCACATCCAAAACATGCAGCCATTTTCCTGTTGTGTCTTCTTTCTGGAAGCACATAAGACACAGCCTCATCCACATCAAAAGGCCTGAAGAGACATATCGGGTGGCCAGGTTCTTTACAGACATGACACATTTTTCCCTCCATTCTGGCACTTTCAGGTGTGCTCTTCACACTGACCTCGGGAGGCGCTTTTGCAGCAATATTCTAGAACACAGCTGGTAGTCATACAGATGAGGCAGACTTTACTTGCAGAGTTTGTAGCTCTTGCAGATGTCTATGTAGACTTTTTTTTTCTGATCGACAATTTTGAAAACACGTGTTTTTTCTTTTGGGGGGTGGGGAGGGGTTCGCACACATAATGGGGTAGACTTTAGACAGAGAATCATTGTTTGGGTCACCATCTGTAGCAGTCCCTTCAGTCAAGTCCAAGTCCATTCCCCACCCTAGATTGAACCCCCCCCACATTTTTTATTTATTTTTTTATTTTATTTTTTTATTTTATTTATTTTTTCCGTTATTATTATTATTTCTATTCCATTTGGAATAACCCGGTTAAGTAGGACCTGAAAGGCCGGGAATCCTCTTGTTAATTATAAAGCTATTTACAGCTGAGATTACTCTCAAGAATGCATGTAATGTCTATTGTGTACTGTATCACATGTTTGCAATAAAATGTAAGTTATAAAAAAAAATTCTGCTGAAAATTTTTGTCTGAATTTAAAAGTGCAATAGGTCTGTAGCTGCCACCTTGGGTTGGGTCTCGATCCGGTTTATGAATAATAGCTAGGTTAGCAGTGGTCATTGTCGCTGGGATTGGGTTCCCTTCTAAGAATGAATTAAACATCTCTAGTAGAAATGGAGAGTTGGTTGGCAGAATTTTTTTTGCAATAGATATTTGATAGCCCATCTGGGCCTGGTGATTTTGCATTTTTAAGATTTTTGACTACCATAGCCAATTCCATCTGCGTGATTTTCCCGTTTAGGCTCACTTTTTCAGCAGCTGTTAATTTTGGGAAATGGCAGCTTTCCAGGTATTTTGCTATGGCCTCTGAGTTTAATGGTGGCGGGTAACCTTTCGAACAGTTTAGATTGTAAAGTTTCATATAGAAACTTGCGAATTTGGGGGCAATCTCCTGTTCATCAAATGTTATTGCGCCGTCGCTTCGTCTGAAGGAATTTGTGTTTTTGTTTTCATGCCTCTCAGCCTTCTAGCCAACAGCCTGTCCGCTTTATTTCCTTTATCATAATATAGTTGTCTAGTCCAGCTAAGAGCCTTTTCCATCTCCTCTAATTGTATTTTTTTGAGTTCTGTTCTAAGAGTATTCAGTGACTGTAAAGTATCCCTGATGGTCTTTATGTTCTTGTTCTAAACCCCGGATCTTCTCTGTCAGTTCTTTATACAATTTTTGTCTGTCTTTTTTCTTATGGGTGGCTATAGATATTATAAGTCCCTTAATAGTAGCCTTGTGGGCTTCCCACAACATTGCGGGGGAGTCTACCGTGCCTTTATTCAAATTAAAATATACTCTTAAAGAGTGTTATTTTTTTTACAACTTCTGGGTCATTTAGGAGGGACTCATTTAGCCTCCAGTGGAATAGATTATTTCTAGTGAAGAGGGCTGTTAGGGTTAGGTCAACCGGCGCATGGTCTGACCATGTAATTTGTCCAATACTGCAATGTGTCTATAAAAATATTTTTAGTTATTAAAAAATAATCGAGCTGGGAATATGGCTGGTGGGGGGTTGAATAGAATGAATAGTCCCTCTGGCCTTGTGTCTAGCTCTCCAGACATCAATCAGAGCAAATTTCTTTATGTTCTTTGAACTTTGTTGATGTTCTCTGCACTAGGGTGGAATGGGCCTGGCCTGGTGTTGTTGACTTATCTAATTCTGGAGATAGGACCATGTTCATGTCTCCACCCAGAACCAGAGAGGACAAAAATTGGGGTTCGACAGACTCCAGGACCTTTCTTAGAAATTCAGCTTGGTTGTCGTTTGGAGCGTATATATTAATGAATGTTATTTTATAGCCCGACAGAGAACCATGTATGATCAGGAATCTACCTTCCTGATCTGTAATCACTTTCTCTGCTCTGCCTGGCTTTCTCCTCGGATCCCGGTTCGAGCGGCAGATCCTGGGTTATCAAAGCCACGTGCAGCCGTCGGCCATCTTTAGGTGCCTCGAGGGCTATCGGCAGCTGGGACCTCTCCAGGGATTTACCAGGCAGCGTATCGGATGCAGGGGAGCTCGCGGATCAGGCTGTTGCTCAGATTTTTGCTCCGTGCTCTGCTTGAGTTGCGGTTTGTTTTTTTATTTTTACGGCATGAATTTACTTTTTGCCAAGGAACCGAGCTGATCCACGTCTGAACAACAAACAGAGAAAAGAAACCTAGTTTGGGCACTCTAGTACATCAAGTGGGTGAGGTATGGAAGATTTAAAACAACTTTAATAGATCACTAAATAAAATATTGGGGATTAAAACGAGTATTAAATGCTGTGATCCTAAGGTCTGAACCTGTGATAACAAGTTCTGGATCGGTAATGCGGAGGGCAGAAATACTCAAAAAGGAGTGTCCTGCAATCAGAAAGGTGAGTGAAATACAAACACCTGTGTGAATAACCAGAGGTGTAGGACTCAACTGTTTAGGCAGGTCTCAGTGCACATATCCTGAATATATAATATATGAAAAAAATAAAAAATAAAAAAATATATATATATATAGTAACCATATAAAAAGACCCTAGCTTGGTCTACCGATAGCCAAGAACAGTGATTGAAGCACTGCGACTCCACAGTAGCTAGATAAATGTTACTGGAGGTAGGGTCAGTAATTGTGCGGTGTAATGATGTGTCAGGGTAATGTAGTTAGACCCAGGTTCCTAAAAGGATGTATGGGGTTAATGTATTCCCCAGCCAAAAAATGTTAGGCAAGTGTAGCCCTGGTCTCCAGCAGCTCCTTGAGACCCCCCTCTCTTGGTGCAGCACGGTCGCGGGTGCCGCCGGAGCTAGCGACGGACCCGACGGCTGCTTCCAAGGGTGGGGGCCAGAGCAGGGAGTAGTGCTCTGCCTCCGCAAGCGGGCCGGTTGCCAGGGACGCGATCGGGCCGTCGCTAGGGCCGCGATTGCGTCTCTAAGGTCCCGGCGGCTCGGTAAGCAGAGCGCCGCCATTACAGGTGCGTTGCGCATGCGCAAGGGCACCGGAGCACCGGGAAGACCCCAGATAGATCGCGCATGCGCAGGAAGGGCACTAGAGTCAGTTAGAGTCGCGCGAGTGCCGGAGCAGAGTAGGGAAACAGTGAGGCAGCCCCAGATAGACTGCGCAGGCGCAGGACAAGGCACAGAAAGCCCGCAAAGCTGTAGCCTATTAGGGAAGGCTCCAGGCAGGGACTACAGATCCCAGGAGCCTCTGTGTGCCCCACGTGATACCAGGGAGCCAATAGGGCTTAGGAAGTCTCAGAAGGTAAAGAGATACATTTCGCGGGTTTGGACCACACTAGGAGTCAGAGCCAGGAGCAGCCCAGGGAAGGAGGTAGGGTGCAGGAGTCAGTGACTCCCTGCACTAGGCCAGCAGCCCTAATGCCCAAGTTAGCCCTGATTCCCCACCAGGTTAGTGAGTGTTGCCAGGGACAGCCCTCAGGCTAGGGACCCTGTCACTTACTTTAGTTAGAGCTGGGGAACAGAAAGGGAAGGAAGGGGCAAGTGGGCTTAGCGTTAGTCTGCAGTGCGTGGCTGCAGGAACTAGGTGAGGCAAGTAGTGTGAGGCAACTGGGGGGTTCATAGCAGTAACCAATCCGGGGACCATAGCCCAGGGCCCGCGGTACGAGTAGGGTGGGTGCAGGGACCTACCTGCATAGGATAGGCAGCCCCGCAGGCCCTAGGAGTTTCCTCTAAGCCACCTAAGGTTGCTGTGCTGTAGGGACGGCCTATAATACAGTGAGTGTCACGTCGTTACATAGTTATACAGGGACAGGCCCTATGTTAGGGATCCTGTCATAGTAGGGTAGATTAGATAGGGACACAGCGGACGCTGCGGGTCCTGCTAAGAGGTTTGGACCCAAGTTGGGGTCCACAGAGACTATTTCCAGGGTGGGATCGCCCCTGGCGGTCCTCGTGCAAGGAGTCCGGTTGGGGATCAGATGGAGTCATCCTACGACTGATCCTTTGCGAAGTGTTGCTGATCCGAGCACCGGAGTGCTCGGCAGGTACTATACGGTCATAAGTGCACCAACGGGCCCTTAGTGTAATAGTGACTGCGCAGTCACCCATTGCCTCTCTCTGCAAGAGTGCGGGACATTGGGTGGGATTCTTTGGACACTGGGTGGGATTACTTGGTGTTGGGGAAGCGTCCTGCGCGATGCTGTAGTAAGTGTCCCCTCGAGAGAGGGACACCTGTCATGATATGTTGCATGGTATTGTGTTATATGCTGTTCCCAGTAAATGGTATTAGTTATTATACATCACTGTGTGTAAGTATTGGTTATTGTGATTGTCCTGCGAGGAACCACTCCCCCTATAGTGGGAGCCATCGCAGGTGGAGGCGCTGTATCGAGTAAGTGGTTACCCCTAATATATATAATTGCCCCAGGTTCCCCGTGGCGGAAGCTCAGCCCTCCTGTGAGCCAACAGGTAACGCACCACACACCTGGTAACACCGTATGTTCCTTGCACCCACAATATATCTGCGATTGGGGGGGGGGAATACCCGTTACACAAGTAAGGCACTGATACCTACTTAAGCTACACTAATAACACAAAAGGCACAGCTCAATGTGTGGTATGCCTGTGACCCTCACATCTAAAGTATACCTTTGAACTAAATACAATGTATAGCATAATTCATAGGGGTAACCAGGGTAAACGGCACTGACCCAACACCTGCTCTGTTAGTCAGAGCTGATCAATAAAGGGTCAGTGCTAATGAGGGTAGGTAAATATAAGATCATAAGTAGTGTGCACTAATGTGCATCTATCTTGTGAGTGTAGACAGGCAGAGTTACAACCTACTGGTTAGAAGGCTCCCTTGGACAATCCATTATAGGAGCCACTGCATAAGAAAACACGCTGCAAATGCTGGGAGGCAATGCTGCCAGCTGACTCACGTGTAGGTGTCTGAGTCATGCGCGTGCCCTTTAGTGCTGACGCTTGCGTTTCGCGTGACAACGCTTCCTCAAGACAGCTGCGGGGGTCCCCTATCTAAGTATCTGATCCTCATCTGACCAGCTCAGAATCCTGGCCACCTTGTGTATAATACTTTAACACTTGCAGAAGTATGGGAAGAAAAATTGTATACAAATATTTTGGTTTGTTAATGGTATGCATTATTACACTCTCATACAGAAGCATGGGTTAAACCAGGGGAGTGCAATCTTTTTTTCCTGCGCACCCTGCCAGCTGTCCCCCTCTCTGCAACGCCCCCCCCTACCTTGGTTCCGGCATTCTGGGCATCAGAACATCACGTTGCTATAGCAGTGTGATGTCACATGACAACGCGGCATCATTTAACGCCATGGCGACGTGTCTTCAGAAGCTGTCTGAACCAAGGTAAGTGAAGTTTACAGAGGCCTTCGCTGCTTCCCCGGCATTTAATTTAAGTGCCTTCTGTAAACCCCGCACCCCCCTGCAGATAATCTCGTGCCCCCCAGTTTGCGCACCCCTGGGTTAGATATTACCCCTCAACTATTTTCTAATTTTGTGAAGCCACCAATGAGTTTCTGGTTGGTCATACCAGTGACGGTAAGGGGCCCAGGGACATGATAACAAAAGTTCCCTTATGCTGGTTTTAATCATTTTATATGTGAGTGTTCGCATTTTACATTTTTTGGTACTACAAACATATTCTTACTACAGTATCTACACCTGTGTATCATCTTCTATTCTGGGATAGGCGAGGCTTACCTGATCGGTTAGAGAGATCTATTACCCCAGTGCAGGAATTCCTGATAACACACCAGTGCCTATTTTGAATTGTGGCCATGTGAGTTGTGGCACCTCAGTATTCTAAGTCTTGATTATAACTTCATTTTCCTTGCAATATTCCACTATGCCTTCTCTTTTTCATTTTTAAATTTGTTGATCCTGTGCTCCCCACTACAGCACGAGTAGTGGGAGTAAATCCCCCAGTGAAGCTACCAAGAAAAAGTCTATACAATAAGCAAATGAAAGTTCATCTCAATAATGTAAATGAAATCCCAGACAGTATTTTCAAACCCAAGTAGGTTGGCCCAGGAAGTCAGTAATTAACCCTGATATCATGAAGTAATTTTGTAGCCTGTAAAGCGTTAGAGAAACCACGCTGTGAGCAGGCTCACTAGCCTAATAATGAAGGAACATCTCCCCACAACAAAGATCTATCATTCAAGAACCTCAAAGACGATCTATTTTGGGGTTTTGAGCAACAAATCTTCATATTTACATTTATATCAATTAGTCACAATTTCTAACTTTTCTTTTTTCACATTGTTATTTTTTTTTGTCACTTTTGGGTTTGAAAAAGTGTCCGATTTGTCTTCACTTTTTGCACTAATTAAGGTTAAGTCCGGGCCCTGGTACCTGCCTGTTCTTCTATGGGGCTAATCTGACCACTAGACCTCATAGACACCCTGTTTTTACATGCCCAGTAGCCCCTTGCATCCCATGTAAAATGTACTCTTTATTCCTGTTTGTAAAATGTACTGCAAGTGTAAAAATGTGTGCCCATAGTAAAGCATAGACCAGGTCGTCTGAAGAAAATGGCTGTTGCTGGAACTTGGGGAGGTGAGGTGCAGGGACAAAGGAAATTGTGGCCAGGAGCAGAGATCAGGACGGGAGGGGGGGTCATCCACCTTAAAAGTGGAGCATTTTGTTGCCTCCCTAGCCAGAGTGACACCAGCCCAGCGGGGGATATCCTGCCGGCCGGAGGAAGCCATTGTCCCACTGGTAGGCACTGCTCCCATTGGCCCCTTTGTATTTCCCTCCAAAGCCCTTTTATCTCTCTCAACCCCGATTGGCCAATGCAGGCAAGCCTTCACGTCCTAATTGGTTCCTGAGCAACATTCGCGCTATGATTGGCCGCCAGCCCTTCTACCATGATTTCCTATGGTAGCAGGGAATCTATGAAACGGGAATCCGATCAGTGTTCCACAGTTCATTCTGATCCTGCCATGGAGGTGAACTATGTGGTGTGCTCCGAGGCTGTGCCTGAGACACCTGGAAACGAGGCTGGAAGCCTAACCAAGCAGAAAATACAAAAAGTGATTTTGCACATATAAACGATAAAAGTTCTAAACCTATACAGGGTTAATACAAATAGCATATAATGGAATATATCATAAAATAAAATGAATGTAACAGCTTTGTGCCAACAACTTATCATTGTTATTTCTGTTTAATAGATAACAGTTTTTTGGTGTGTTATAGAGTTAATTCTACAAAGCACTAAATGGTTGTTTTTAATTCAGTGTCTGATCTACTCAAAACATTTACGTTGACCTTGTTTCTCAGCTCCCAGCTCCGCTAACAGCTATCTTTTAACTTTCCACTTGTAAACATCTGGTGCAACAGTGGACATCATAATTGGCTGTTAGGAAAGTATGAACTCTTATACAACTAGAAAAAGCAGTGATGCTGATATTTGGAATAGACATCAATAGTTTTTCCTCTTCTCTCATGTATATTAACCTTAAAATTAGACTGTCAAATGACCTCAATTACAATAATAAAACTAATAGAATGAATAAACAAATTACACGTTATATATGCTTCTGTGTTGTTCCTAAAGACTAAACGTCTTGGTTATATTAAAGATATAGCTGTTTCACCCCCAATTCCCAATACACATTATCCTGTCTAGATCCCTTTCTAAAACCCAACCCTCATAGTGATTGTCTGGACATGGTCCAGGGCCTCTGGTCCGATCATCCATTGTTCTCCCACCTTCTTGTGATCTTATAATTCCTCATTTATGCCACCCAACAATTCCCCTTTAACCCTGTTCATATGACACTGTGAATCAGGGTCATCATGAGATCACAGTCATCATAGGATTTGGTTGAGGCGATGGCCATCAATTGTGTCATATACTGGAAGTGGTATCTGCTGTCTTGCCTGAGATCTTGTCTCAGCAGCATAGGTACAGTAAAGGATACACATATATAGTATTCCCAAATTCATTATTTATGTACCCACATGTATGTTAGCATACATCCCACAGCTTGCTTGCCCTCAGCTGTGAGTAGTTGGACATGGCCTTGGAGGCCTCAATATGTTGAATTGCATGCTCTAAATGTAGATTATCAGCAGTGATTAATGTATTAATCTGGTCATGCATACATACTGATCAAGGTCTGGGATACTTCTGGGTCCACCCAGGTGTCATCCCACCATGCTGGAGCTATCATTAGAGGAGACACGTGGAAAATATTATAAGGTCCTACATCTGCAGGGTAGAGCACCTCCAAATACCTGCTCCTTAACGTTGTGTTAACATCACATCGCTGTTCTCCACAAATTAATTCTTGTACTCATGGGGGAGCGTGGATACACCACTGGGTGCCTACTATCTGCCAGGTCCTGCTACTTTCCTGATTGTTATGTGCCTCCTAGAGTTCCATCAAAAAAACAAGATAGGTAGCGCTAACTATACTAAATGTGGTATTACAGTATGAATTTCAACAATATATATAATAAAAACAAATCTTTGTTTTATGTACCATTTTATTATTTTTTATGTGTCCAATGTATGTTTTTATTAAATGCTTATATATTTAATTATCACCTGTTGATCATCTCAGCTGTTTGATATCGTGACAAACAAAACATACAACACAAATGACAAACAGTATTATGCTATGCACTGTTTTTATTCTTTTGAAGCACTCAGCTCTTCACCTGGAGACACCTCGAGATCTGCACTACTAACAGGCTCGGCTGTTTATATCCTTTTATAATATAATATATGTTAGGCGCCTTAGATTCATATTCCTTTTCATCCTAGAGTTCCATGGTATCACCCTTTTCTTGTGCATAGCGTGACACCCGCACACCACCATCCTCCTTATTTCTTTACAACAGTGATTGGCGGGTACATATTAATTGGTGGATGTATTATTATTTATGACCCAGCATCTCATAATGTTTTGGCGGACAATAGTACTGGGTTCACTCCGTTAGCCCATTGACTGATAACAAATCACATTTAATAACTGGGAACCATCAATTGTGGTTACATAATCTGGAGGGATATTACAGATTTATTTTTACCACCTTGGGAACCGCTCGGCTTATATCGGTTAGTGTAATTGCTCCCATGAGAACACCCGCCAAGGTGGGCCATAGACTCTCTGGTAGGTAAGCCAGTCGCAACTGGAGCAATATTGTGGTTTCTTGATCTGCTATATCTTTTGTAAACATTATACATATACTGTAGATCTCCCCTTGATATCCATATTGAGTTGTACGATCGTGGAGCCCAACACAGTTTTTACCTAAAATATATTTTGGCTCGCAGTATGATTACAACAATAGCGATTACATAAGGGCAATACAAATCTAAAATCTACAATCTACATTAACTATAGATTGTATCATATCTGCACATTGATCAATAGTTAACAGTCCTTCCTGAGCAAAATGCCAGTTATGGGAATGTGCCATTGCAGCGGACAATGTTCTGAGCTCAAATCACATTTTATTAGTACACATGCAAAAAATGGTATCTTTGGACATTTATAAAGGATCCGTGTCATATTAAATTAAATCTGGTCACAATACAAAATATTTTTAATCACATGATATAATAGTGCCCTCTCCTGGCACTGAGTGAGAAACTTTGTACATTCACATTTGACAATACTGTACTCTTGATATGTGATATGGGCCGAGTCTGATTTGTATGTACACATTTACACATGGATTTATTGCCTCAGATATAGGAATAGCACAATAAAAGTATATGGGGAGTAGCGTTTTGTTCTGCTTCATCCCCACAAGTTTATCCCATCCTTGGATCTGGGGAAATTTAAGGTGCTTGTCTGGCACAAAATATTGTTTTTCTGATGTTGCATTCTGCTTTGTGCTGTCTGGTGTCCATAGCGCTGTTGTAAGATGTAAAATGCCATGGGCAATAAAGATTAGCATGCTTGTTAATTTGCAAGACAAAAACAGTTAGTTAACATTCACATTTTATACACGGGCCCACATGCCAGTCCCGTAACCCTAACTGGTCCGGGTTATTGCCTTCCCTGAGGCTCTCACTACATGGCCCACACGTCCCTCCCGGAGCTCGCCACACCTTCTCTGTGTGAGACTATCCCCTAGCACGCCTTCTCTGTGTGAGACTAACCCCTAGCACGTCTTCTCTGTGTGAGACTAACCCCTAGCATGCCTTCTCTGTGTGAGACTAACACCTAGCACGCCTTCTCTGTGTGAGACTAACCCCTAGCACGCCTTCTCTGTGTGAGACTAACCCCTAGCACGCCTTCTCTGTGTGAGACTAACCCCTAGCACGCCTTCTCTGTGTGAGACTAACCCCTAGCACGCCTTCTCTGTGTGAGACTAACCCCTAGCACGCCTTCTCTGTGTGAGACTAACCCCTAGCACGCCTCCTCTGTGTGAGACTAACCCCTAGCACGCCTTCTCTGTGTGAGACTAACCACTAGCACGTCTTCTCTGTGTGAGACTAACCCCTAGCACGCCTTCTCTGTGTGAGACTAACCCCTAGCACGCCTCCTCTGTGTGAGACTAACCCCTAGCACGCCTTCTCTGTGTGAGACTAACCCCTAGCACGCCTTCTCTGTGTGAGACTAACACCTAGCACACCTTCTCTGTGTGAGACTAACCACTAGCACGTCTTCTCTGTGTGAGACTAACACCTAGCACACCTTCTCTGTGTGAGACTAACCCCTAGCACGCCTTCTCTGTGTGAGACTAACCCCTAGCACGCCTTCTCTGTGTGAGACTAACCCCTAGCACACCTTCTCTGTGTGAGACTAACCCCTAGCACGCCTTCTCTGTGTGAGACTAAACCCTAGCACGCCTTCTCTGTGTGAGACTAACCCCTAGCACGCCTTCTCTGTGTGAGACTAACACCTAGCACGCCTTCTCTGTTTGAGACTAACCCCTAGCACGCCTTCTCTGTGTGAGACTAACTCCTAGCACGCCTTCTCTGTGTGAGACTAACACCTAGCACGCCTTCTCTGTGTGAGACTAAACCCTAGCACGCTTTCTCTGTGTGAGACTAAACCCCTAGCACGCCTTCTCTGTGTGAGACTAACCCCTAGCACGCCTTCTCTGTGTGAGACTAAACCCTAGCACGCCTTCTCTGTGTGAGACTAAACCCCTAGCACGCCTTCTCTGTGTGAGACTAACCCCTAGCACGCCTTCTCTGTGTGAGACTAAACCCTAGCACGCCATCTCTGTGTGAGACTAACCCCTAGCACGCCTTCTCTGTGTGAGACTAACACCTAGCACGCCTTCTCTGTGTGAGACTAACCCCTAGCACGCCTTCTCTGTGTGAGACTAACACCTAGCACGCCTTCTCTGTGTGAGACTAAACCCTAGCACGCCTTCTCTGTGTGAGACTAAACCCCTAGCACGCCTTCTCTGTGTGAGACTAACCCCTAGCACGCCTTCTCTGTGTGAGACTAACCCCTAGCACGCCTTCTCTGTGTGAGACTAACCCCTAGCACGCCTTCTCTGTGTGAGACTAACACCTAGCATGCCTTCTCTGTGTGGGACTAAACCCCTAGCACGCCTTCTCTGTGTGAGACTAACCCCTAGCACGCCTTCTCTGTGTGAGACTAACCCCTAGCACGCCTTCTCTGTGTGAGACTAAACCCCTAGCACGCCTTCTCTGTGTGAGACTAACACCTAGCACACCTTCTCTGTGTGAGACTAACCCCTTGCATGCATTCTCTGTGTGAGACTATCCCCTAGCACGCCTTCTCTGTGTGAGACTAACCCCTAGCACGCCTTCTCTGTGTGAGACTAACCCCTAGCACGCCTTCTCTGTGTGAGACTAACCCCTAGCACGCCTTCTCTGTGTGAGACTAACCCCTAGCACGCCTTCTCTGTGTGAGACTAACCTCTAGCACGCCTTCTCTGTGTGAGACTAACACCTAGCACGCCTCCTCTGTGTGAGACTAACCCCTAGCACGCCTTCTCTGTGTGAGACTAAACCCCTAGCATGCCTTCTCTGTGTGAGACTAACACCTAGCACGCCTCCTCTGTGTGAGACTAACCCCTAGCACGCCTTCTCTGTGTGAGACTAAACCCCTAGCACGCCTTCTCTGTGTGAGACTAACACCTAGCACGCCTTCTCTGTGTGAGACTAACCCCTTGCATGCCTTCTCTGTGTGAGACTATCCCCTAGCACACCTTCTCTGTGTGAGACTAACCCCTAGCACGCCTTCTCTGTGTGAGACTAACCCCTAGCACGCCTTCTCTGTGTGAGACTAACCCCTAGCACGCCTTCTCTGTGTGAGACTAACCCCTAGCACGCCTTCTCTGTGTGAGACTAACACCTAGCACGCCTCCTCTGTGTGAGACTAACCCCTAGCACGCCTTCTCTGTGTGAGACTAAACCCCTAGCATGCCTTCTCTGTGTGAGACTAACCCCTTGCATGCCTTCTCTGTGTGAGACTATCCCCTAGCACACCTTCTCTGTGTGAGACTAACCCCTAGCACGCCTTCTCTGTGTGAGACTAACCCCTAGCACGCCTTCTCTGTGTGAGACTAACCCCTAGCACGCCTCCTCTGTGTGAGACTAACACCTAGCACGCCTTCTCTGTGTGAGACTAACCCCTAGCACGCCTCCTCTGTGTGAGACTAAACCCCTAGCACGCCTTCTCTGTGTGAGACTAACCCCTTGCATGCCTTCTCTGTGTGAGACTATCCCCTAGCACACCTTCTCTGTGTGAGACTAACCCCTAGCACGCCTTCTCTGTGTGAGACTAACCCCTAGCACGCCTTCTCTGTGTGAGACTAACCCCTAGCACGCCTCCTCTGTGTGAGACTAACACCTAGCACGCCTTCTCTGTGTGAGACTAACCCCTAGCACGCCTCCTCTGTGTGAGACTAAACCCCTAGCACGCCTTCTCTGTGTGAGACTAAACCCCTAGCACGCCTTCTCTGTGTGAGACTAACCCCTAGCACGCCTTCTCTGTGTGAGACTAACCCCTAGCACGCCTTCTCTGTGTGAGACTAAACCCCTAGCACGCCTTCTCTGTGTGAGACTATCCCCTAGCACGCCTTCTCTGTGTGAGACTAACCCCTAGCACGCCTTCTCTGTGTGAGACTATCCACTAGCACACCTTCTCTGTGTGAGACTAACCCCTAGCACGCCTTCTCTGTGTGAGACTAACCCCTAGCACGCCTTCTCTGTGTGAGACTAAACCCCTAGCACGCCTTCTCTGTGTGAGACTAACCCCTAGCACGCCTTCTCTGTGTGAGACTAACCACTAGCACGTCTTCTCTGTGTGAGACTAACCCCTAGCACGCCTTCTCTGTGTGAGACTAACCCCTAGCACGCCTCCTCTGTGTGAGACTAACCCCTAGCACGCCTTCTCTGTGTGAGACTAACCCCTAGCACGCCTTCTCTGTGTGAGACTAACACCTAGCACACCTTCTCTGTGTGAGACTAACCACTAGCACGTCTTCTCTGTGTGAGACTAACACCTAGCACACCTTCTCTGTGTGAGACTAACCCCTAGCACGCCTTCTCTGTGTGAGACTAACCCCTAGCACGCCTTCTCTGTGTGAGACTAACCCCTAGCACACCTTCTCTGTGTGAGACTAACCCCTAGCACGCCTTCTCTGTGTGAGACTAAACCCTAGCACGCCTTCTCTGTGTGAGACTAACCCCTAGCACGCCTTCTCTGTGTGAGACTAACACCTAGCACGCCTTCTCTGTTTGAGACTAACCCCTAGCACGCCTTCTCTGTGTGAGACTAACCCCTAGCACGCCTTCTCTGTGTGAGACTAACACCTAGCACGCCTTCTCTGTGTGAGACTAAACCCTAGCACGCCTTCTCTGTGTGAGACTAAACCCCTAGCACGCCTTCTCTGTGTGAGACTAACCCCTAGCACGCCTTCTCTGTGTGAGACTAAACCCTAGCACGCCTTCTCTGTGTGAGACTAAACCCCTAGCACGCCTTCTCTGTGTGAGACTAACCCCTAGCACGCCTTCTCTGTGTGAGACTAAACCCTAGCACGCCTTCTCTGTGTGAGACTAACCCCTAGCACGCCTTCTCTGTGTGAGACTAACACCTAGCACGCCTTCTCTGTGTGAGACTAACCCCTAGCACGCCTTCTCTGTGTGAGACTAACACCTAGCACGCCTTCTCTGTGTGAGACTAAACCCTAGCACGCCTTCTCTGTGTGAGACTAACCCCTAGCACGCCTTCTCTGTGTGAGACTAACCCCTAGCACGCCTTCTCTGTGTGAGACTAACCCCTAGCACGCCTTCTCTGTGTGAGACTAACACCTAGCATGCCTTCTCTGTGTGGGACTAAACCCCTAGCACGCCTTCTCTGTGTGAGACTAACCCCTAGCACGCCTTCTCTGTGTGAGGCTAACCCCTAGCACGCCTTCTCTGTGTGAGACTAAACCCCTAGCACGCCTTCTCTGTGTGAGACTAACACCTAGCACACCTTCTCTGTGTGAGACTAACCCCTTGCATGCATTCTCTGTGTGAGACTATCCCCTAGCACGCCTTCTCTGTGTGAGACTAACCCCTAGCACGCCTTCTCTGTGTGAGACTAACCCCTAGCACGCCTTCTCTGTGTGAGACTAACCCCTAGCACGCCTTCTCTGTGTGAGACTAACCCCTAGCACGCCTTCTCTGTGTGAGACTAACCCCTAGCACGCCTTCTCTGTGTGAGACTAACACCTAGCACGCCTCCTCTGTGTGAGACTAACCCCTAGCACGCCTTCTCTGTGTGAGACTAAACCCCTAGCATGCCTTCTCTGTGTGAGACTAACACCTAGCACGCCTCCTCTGTGTGAGACTAACCCCTAGCACGCCTTCTCTGTGTGAGACTAAACCCCTAGCACGCCTTCTCTGTGTGAGACTAACACCTAGCACGCCTTCTCTGTGTGAGACTAACCCCTTGCATGCCTTCTCTGTGTGAGACTATCCCCTAGCACACCTTCTCTGTGTGAGACTAACCCCTAGCACGCCTTCTCTGTGTGAGACTAACCCCTAGCACGCCTTCTCTGTGTGAGACTAACCCCTAGCACGCCTTCTCTGTGTGAGACTAACCCCTAGCACGCCTTCTCTGTGTGAGACTAACACCTAGCACGCCTCCTCTGTGTGAGACTAACCCCTAGCACGCCTTCTCTGTGTGAGACTAAACCCCTAGCATGCCTTCTCTGTGTGAGACTAACCCCTTGCATGCCTTCTCTGTGTGAGACTATCCCCTAGCACACCTTCTCTGTGTGAGACTAACCCCTAGCACGCCTTCTCTGTGTGAGACTAACCCCTAGCACGCCTTCTCTGTGTGAGACTAACCCCTAGCACGCCTCCTCTGTGTGAGACTAACACCTAGCACGCCTTCTCTGTGTGAGACTAACCCCTAGCACGCCTCCTCTGTGTGAGACTAAACCCCTAGCACGCCTTCTCTGTGTGAGACTAACCCCTTGCATGCCTTCTCTGTGTGAGACTATCCCCTAGCACGCCTTCTCTGTGTGAGACTAACCCCTAGCACGCCTTCTCTGTGTGAGACTAACCCCTAGCACGCCTTCTCTGTGTGAGACTAACCCCTAGCACGCCTCCTCTGTGTGAGACTAACACCTAGCACGCCTTCTCTGTGTGAGACTAACCCCTAGCACGCCTCCTCTGTGTGAGACTAAACCCCAAGCACGCCTTCTCTGTGTGAGACTAAACCCCTAGCACGCCTTCTCTGTGTGAGACTAACCCCTAGCACGCCTTCTCTGTGTGAGACTAACCCCTAGCACGCCTTCTCTGTGTGAGACTAAACCCCTAGCACGCCTTCTCTGTGTGAGACTATCCCCTAGCACGCCTTCTCTGTGTGAGACTAACCCCTAGCACGCCTTCTCTGTGTGAGACTATCCCCTAGCACACCTTCTCTGTGTGAGACTAACCCCTAGCACGCCTTCTCTGTGTGAGACTAACCCCTAGCACGCCTTCTCTGTGTGAGACTAAACCCCTAGCACGCCTTCTCTGTGTGAGACTATCCCCTAGCACGCCTTCTCTGTGTGAGACTAACCCCTAGCACGCCTTCTCTGTGTGAGACTAACCCCTAGCATGCCTTCTCTGTGTGAGACTAACACCTAGCACGCCTTCTCTGTGTGAGACTAACACCTAGCACGCCTTCTCTGTGTGAGACTAACCCCTAGCACGCCTTCTCTGTGTGAGACTAACCCCTAGCATGCCTTCTCTGTGTGAGACTAACACCTAGCACGCCTTCTCTGTGTGAGACTAACCCCTAGCATGCCTTCTCTGTGTGAGACTAACCCCTAGCACGCCTTCTCTGTGTGAGACTAACACCTAGCACGCCTTCTCTGTGTGAGACTAACCCCTTGCACGCCTTCTCTGTGTGAGACTATCCCCTAGCATGCCTTCTCTGTGTGAGACTAACCACTAGCACGCCTTCTCTGTGTGAGACTAACACCTAGCACGCCTTCTCTGTGTGAGACTAACCCCTAGCACGCCTTCTCTGTGTGAGACTAACCCCTAGCACGCCTTCTCTGTGTGAGACTAACCCCTAGCACGCCTTCTCTGTGTGAGACTAACACCTAGCACGCCTTCTCTGTGTGAGACTAACACCTAGCACGCCTTCTCTGTGTGAGACTAACCCCTAGCACGCCTTCTCTGTGTGAGACTAACCCCTAGCACGCCTTCTCTGTGTGAGACTATCCCCTAGCACGCCTTCTCTGTGTGAGACTAACCCCTTGCACGCCTTCTCTGTGTGAGACTAAACCCTAGCACGCATTCTCTGTGTGAGACTAACCCCTAGCACGCCTTCTCTGTGTGAGACTAAACCCCTAGCACGCCTTCTCTGTGTGAGACTAACCCCTAGCACGCCTTCTCTGTGTGAGACTAACCCCTAGCACGCCTTCTCTGTGTGAGACTAAACCCCTAGCACGCCTTCTCTGTGTGAGACTAACCCCTTGCATGCCTTCTCTGTGTGAGACTAAACCCTAGCACGCCTTCTCTGTGTGAGACTAACCCCTTGCATGCCTTCTCTGTGTGAGACTAAACCCTAGCACGCCTTCTCTGTGTGAGACTAACCCCTAGCACGCCTTCTCTGTGTGAGACTAAAACCCTAGCACGCCTTCTCTGTGTGAGACTAACACCTAGCACGCCTTCTCTGTGTGAGACTAACCCCTAGCACGCCTTCTCTGTGTGAGACTAACCCCTAGCACGCCTCCTCTGTGTGAGACTAACCCCTAGCACGCCTCCTCTGTGTGAGACTAACACCTAGCACGCCTTCTCTGTGTGAGACTAACACCTAGCACGCCTTCTCTGTGTGAGACTAAACCCTAGCACGCCTTCTCTGTGTGAGACTAACCCCTAGCACGCCTCCTCTGTGTGAGACTAACACCTAGCACGCCTTCTCTGTGTGAGACTAACACCTAGCACGCCTTCTCTGTGTGAGACTAAACCCTAGCATGCCTTCTCTGTGTGAGACTAACACCTAGCACGCCTTCTCTGTGTGAGACTAACCCCTAGCACGCCTCCTCTGTGTGAGACTAACCCCTAGCACGCCTCCTCTGTGTGAGACTAACCCCTAGCACGCCTCCTCTGTGTGAGACTAACACCTAGCACGCCTTCTCTGTGTGAGACTAACACCTAGCACGCCTTCTCTGTGTGAGACTAACCCCTAGCACGCCTTCTCTGTGTGAGACTAACCCCTAGCACGCCTTCTCTGTGTGAGACTAACCCCTAGCACGCCTTCTCTGTGTGAGACTAACACCTAGCACGCCTTCTCTGTGTGAGACTAACCCCTAGCACGCCTTCTCTGTGTGAGACTAAGCCCTAGCACGCCTTCTCTGTGTGAGACTAACCCCTAGCACGCCTCCTCTGTGTGAGACTAACCCCTAGCACGCCTTCTCTCTGTGAGACTAACCCCTAGCATGCCTTCTCTGTGTGAGACTAACCCCTAGCACGCCTTCTCTGTGTGAGACTAACCCCTAGCACGCCTTCTCTGTGTGAGACTAACCCCTAGCACGCCTCCTCTGTGTGAGACTAACCCCTAGCACGCCTTCTCTGTGTGAGACTAACCCCTAGCACGCCTTCTCTGTGTGAGACTAACCCCTAGCACGCCTTCTCTGTGTGAGACTAACCCCTAGCATGCCTTCTCTGTGTGAGACTAACCCCTAGCACGCCTTCTCTGTGTGAGACTAACCCCAGCACGTCTTCTCTGTGTGAGACTAACCCCTAGCACGCCTTCTCTGTGTGAGACTATCCCCTAGCATGCCTTCTTTGTGTGAGACTAACCCCTAGCACGCCTTCTCTGTGTGAGACTAACCCCTAGCACGCCTTCTCTGTGTGAGACTAACCCCTAGCACGCCTCCTCTGTGTGAGACTAACCCCTAGCACGCCTTCTCTGTGTGAGACTAACCCCTAGCACGCCTTCTCTGTGTGAGACTAACCCCTAGCACGCCTCCTCTGTGTGAGACTAACCCCTAGCACGCCTTCTCTGTGTGAGACTAACCCCTAGCACGCCTACTCTGTGTGAGACTAAACCCTAGCACGCATTCTCTGTGTGAGACTAACCCCTAGCACGCCTTCTCTGTGTGAGACTAAACCCCTAGCACGCCTTCTCTGTGTGAGACTAACCCCTAGCACGCCTTCTCTGTGTGAGACTAAACCCCTAGCACGCCTTCTCTGTGTGAGACTAACCCCTTGCATGCCTTCTCTGTGTGAGACTAAACCCTAGCACGCCTTCTCTGTGTGAGACTAACCCCTTGCATGCCTTCTCTGTGTGAGACTAAACCCTAGCACGCCTTCTCTGTGTGAGACTAACCCCTAGCACGCCTTCTCTGTGTGAGACTAAACCCCTAGCACGCCTTCTCTGTGTGAGACTAACACCTAGCACGCCTTCTCTGTGTGAGACTAACCCCTAGCACGCCTTCTCTGTGTGAGACTAACCCCTAGCACGCCTCCTCTGTGTGAGACTAACCCCTAGCACGCCTCCTCTGTGTGAGACTAACACCTAGCACGCCTTCTCTGTGTGAGACTAACACCTAGCACGCCTTCTCTGTGTGAGACTAAACCCTAGCATGCCTTCTCTGTGTGAGACTAACCCCTAGCACGCCTCCTCTGTGTGAGACTAACACCTAGCACGCCTTCTCTGTGTGAGACTAACACCTAGCACGCCTTCTCTGTGTGAGACTAAACCCTAGCATGCCTTCTCTGTGTGAGACTAACACCTAGCACGCCTTCTCTGTGTGAGACTAACCCCTAGCACGCCTCCTCTGTGTGAGACTAACCCCTAGCACGCCTCCTCTGTGTGAGACTAACCCCTAGCACGCCTCCTCTGTGTGAGACTAACACCTAGCACGCCTTCTCTGTGTGAGACTAACACCTAGCACGCCTTCTCTGTGTGAGACTAACCCCTAGCACGCCTTCTCTGTGTGAGACTAACCCCTAGCACGCCTTCTCTGTGTGAGACTAACCCCTAGCACGCCTTCTCTGTGTGAGACTAACACCTAGCACGCCTTCTCTGTGTGAGACTAACCCCTAGCACGCCTTCTCTGTGTGAGACTAAGCCCTAGCACGCCTTCTCTGTGTGAGACTAACCCCTAGCACGCCTCCTCTGTGTGAGACTAACCCCTAGCACGCCTTCTCTGTGTGAGACTAACCCCTAGCATGCCTTCTCTGTGTGAGACTAACCCCTAGCACGCCTTCTCTGTGTGAGACTAACCCCTAGCACGCCTTCTCTGTGTGAGACTAACCCCTAGCACGCCTCCTCTGTGTGAGACTAACCCCTAGCACGCCTTCTCTGTGTGAGACTAAACCCTAGCACGCCTTCTCTGTGTGAGACTAAACCCCTAGCACGCCTTCTCTGTGTGAGACTAACCCC
This sequence comes from Ascaphus truei, assembly GCF_040206685.1. NCBI lineage: Eukaryota > Metazoa > Chordata > Amphibia > Anura > Ascaphidae > Ascaphus > Ascaphus truei. The sequence goes on along the minus strand of NC_134487.1, from coordinate 73,949,149 downwards.
TAGCACGCCTTCTCTGTGTGAGACTAACCCCTAGCACGCCTTCTCTGTGTGAGACTAACCCCTAGCACGCCTTCTCTGTGTGAGACTAACACCTAGCATGCCTTCTCTGTGTGAGACTAAACCCCTAGCACGCCTTCTCTGTGTGAGACTAACCCCTAGCACGCCTTCTCTGTGTGAGACTAAACCCCTAGCACGCCTTCTCTGTGTGAGACTAACACCTAGCACACCTTCTCTGTGTGAGACTAACCCCTTGCATGCATTCTCTGTGTGAGACTATCCCCTAGCACGCCTTCTCTGTGTGAGACTAACCCCTAGCACGCCTTCTCTGTGTGAGACTAACCCCTAGCACGCCTTCTCTGTGTGAGACTAACCCCTAGCACGCCTTCTCTGTGTGAGACTAACCCCTAGCACGCCTTCTCTGTGTGAGACTAACCCCTAGCACGCCTTCTCTGTGTGAGACTAACACCTAGCACGCCTCCTCTGTGTGAGACTAACCCCTAGCACGCCTTCTCTGTGTGAGACTAAACCCCTAGCATGCCTTCTCTGTGTGAGACTAACACCTAGCACGCCTCCTCTGTGTGAGACTAACCTCTAGCACGCCTTCTCTGTGTGAGACTAAACCCCTAGCACGCCTTCTCTGTGTGAGACTAACACCTAGCACGCCTTCTCTGTGTGAGACTAACCCCTTGCATGCCTTCTCTGTGTGAGACTATCCCCTAGCACACCTTCTCTGTGTGAGACTAACCCCTAGCACGCCTTCTCTGTGTGAGACTAACCCCTAGCACGCCTTCTCTGTGTGAGACTAACCCCTAGCACGCCTTCTCTGTGTGAGACTAACCCCTAGCACGCCTTCTCTGTGTGAGACTAACACCTAGCACGCCTCCTCTGTGTGAGACTAACCCCTAGCACGCCTTCTCTGTGTGAGACTAAACCCCTAGCATGCCTTCTCTGTGTGAGACTAACCCCTTGCATGCCTTCTCTGTGTGAGATTATCCCCTAGCACACCTTCTCTGTGTGAGACTAACCCCTAGCACGCCTTCTCTGTGTGAGACTAACCCCTAGCACGCCTTCTCTGTGTGAGACTAACCCCTAGCACGCCTCCTCTGTGTGAGACTAACACCTAGCACGCCTTCTCTGTGTGAGACTAACCCCTAGCACGCCTCCTCTGTGTGAGACTAAACCCCTAGCACGCCTTCTCTGTGTGAGACTAACACCTAGCACGCCTCCTCTGTGTGAGACTAACCCCTAGCACGCCTTCTCTGTGTGAGACTAAACCCCTAGCATGCCTTCTCTGTGTGAGACTAACCCCTTGCATGCCTTCTCTGTGTGAGACTATCCCCTAGCACGCCTTCTCTGTGTGAGACTAACCCCTAGCACGCCTTCTCTGTGTGAGACTAACCCCTAGCACGCCTTCTCTGTGTGAGACTAACCCCTAGCACGCCTCCTCTGTGTGAGACTAACACCTAGCACGCCTTCTCTGTGTGAGACTAACCCCTAGCACGCCTCCTCTGTGTGAGACTAAACCCCTAGCACGCCTTCTCTGTGTGAGACTAAACCCCTAGCACACCTTCTCTGTGTGAGACTAACCCCTAGCACGCCTTCTCTGTGTGAGACTAACCCCTAGCACGCCTTCTCTGTGTGAGACTAAACCCCTAGCACGCCTTCTCTGTGTGAGACTATCCCCTAGCACGCCTTCTCTGTGTGAGACTAACCCCTAGCACGCCTTCTCTGTGTGAGACTATCCCCTAGCACACCTTCTCTGTGTGAGACTAACCCCTAGCACGCCTTCTCTGTGTGAGACTAACCCCTAGCACGCCTTCTCTGTGTGAGACTAAACCCCTAGCACGCCTTCTCTGTGTGAGACTATCCCCTAGCACGCCTTCTCTGTGTGAGACTAACCCCTAGCACGCCTTCTCTGTGTGAGACTAACCCCTAGCATGCCTTCTCTGTGTGAGACTAACACCTAGCACGCCTTCTCTGTGTGAGACTAACACCTAGCACGCCTTCTCTGTGTGAGACTAACACCTAGCACGCCTTCTCTGTGTGAGACTAACCCCTAGCACGCCTTCTCTGTGTGAGACTAACCCCTAGCATGCCTTCTCTGTGTGAGACTAACACCTAGCACGCCTTCTCTGTGTGAGACTAACCCCTAGCATGCCTTCTCTGTGTGAGACTAACCCCTAGCACGCCTTCTCTGTGTGAGACTAACACCTAGCACGCCTTCTCTGTGTGAGACTAACCCCTTGCACGCCTTCTCTGTGTGAGACTATCCCCTAGCATGCCTTCTCTGTGTGAGACTAACCACTAGCACGCCTTCTCTGTGTGAGACTAACACCTAGCACGCCTTCTCTGTGTGAGACTAACCCCTAGCACGCCTTCTCTGTGTGAGACTAACCCCTAGCACGCCTTCTCTGTGTGAGACTAACCCCTAGCACGCCTTCTCTGTGTGAGACTAACACCTAGCACGCCTTCTCTGTGTGAGACTAACACCTAGCACGCCTTCTCTGTGTGAGACTAACCCCTAGCACGCCTTCTCTGTGTGAGACTAACCCCTAGCACGCCTTCTCTGTGTGAGACTATCCCCTAGCACGCCTTCTCTGTGTGAGACTAACCCCTTGCACGCCTTCTCTGTGTGAGACTAAACCCTAGCACGCATTCTCTGTGTGAGACTAACCCCTAGCACGCCTTCTCTGTGTGAGACTAAACCCCTAGCACGCCTTCTCTGTGTGAGACTAACCCCTAGCACGCCTTCTCTGTGTGAGACTAAACCCCTAGCACGCCTTCTCTGTGTGAGACTAACCCCTTGCATGCCTTCTCTGTGTGAGACTAAACCCTAGCACGCCTTCTCTGTGTGAGACTAACCCCTTGCATGCCTTCTCTGTGTGAGACTAAACCCTAGCACGCCTTCTCTGTGTGAGACTAACCCCTAGCACGCCTTCTCTGTGTGAGACTAAACCCCTAGCACGCCTTCTCTGTGTGAGACTAACACCTAGCACGCCTTCTCTGTGTGAGACTAACCCCTAGCACGCCTTCTCTGTGTGAGACTAACCCCTAGCACGCCTCCTCTGTGTGAGACTAACCCCTAGCACGCCTCCTCTGTGTGAGACTAACACCTAGCACGCCTTCTCTGTGTGAGACTAACACCTAGTACGCCTTCTCTGTGTGAGACTAAACCCTAGCATGCCTTCTCTGTGTGAGACTAACCCCTAGCACGCCTCCTCTGTGTGAGACTAACACCTAGCGCGCCTTCTCTGTGTGAGACTAAACCCTAGCATGCCTTCTCTGTGTGAGACTAACACCTAGCACGCCTTCTCTGTGTGAGACTAACCCCTAGCACGCCTCCTCTGTGTGAGACTAACCCCTAGCACGCCTCCTCTGTGTGAGACTAACCCCTAGCACGCCTCCTCTGTGTGAGACTAACACCTAGCACGCCTTCTCTGTGTGAGACTAACACCTAGCACGCCTTCTCTGTGTGAGACTAACCCCTAGCACGCCTTCTCTGTGTGAGACTAACCCCTAGCACGCCTTCTCTGTGTGAGACTAACCCCTAGCACGCCTTCTCTGTGTGAGACTAACACCTAGCACGCCTTCTCTGTGTGAGACTAACCCCTAGCACGCCTTCTCTGTGTGAGACTAAGCCCTAGCACGCCTTCTCTGTGTGAGACTAACCCCTAGCACGCCTCCTCTGTGTGAGACTAACCCCTAGCACGCCTTCTCTGTGTGAGACTAACCCCTAGCATGCCTTCTCTGTGTGAGACTAACCCCTAGCACGCCTTCTCTGTGTGAGACTAACCCCTAGCACGCCTCCTCTGTGTGAGACTAACCCCTAGCACGCCTTCTCTGTGTGAGACTAACCCCTAGCACGCCTTCTCTGTGTGAGACTAACCCCTAGCACGCCTTCTCTGTGTGAGACTAACCCCTAGCATGCCTTCTCTGTGTGAGACTAACCCCTAGCACGCCTTCTCTGTGTGAGACTAACCCCTAGCACGCCTTCTCTGTGTGAGACTAACCCCAGCACGTCTTCTCTGTGTGAGACTAACCCCTAGCACGCCTTCTCTGTGTGAGACTATCCCCTAGCATGCCTTCTTTGTGTGAGACTAACCCCTAGCACGCCTTCTCTGTGTGAGACTAACCCCTAGCACGCCTTCTCTGTGTGAGACTAACCCCTAGCACGCCTCCTCTGTGTGAGACTAACCCCTAGCACGCCTTCTCTGTGTGAGACTAACCCCTAGCACGCCTTCTCTGTGTGAGACTAACCCCTAGCACGCCTCCTCTGTGTGAGACTAACCCCTAGCACGCCTTCTCTGTGTGAGACTAACCCCTAGCACGCCTTCTCTGTGTGAGACTAAACCCTAGCACGCATTCTCTGTGTGAGACTAACCCCTAGCACGCCTTCTCTGTGTGAGACTAAACCCCTAGCACGCCTTCTCTGTGTGAGACTAACCCCTAGCACGCCTTCTCTGTGTGAGACTAAACCCCTAGCACGCCTTCTCTGTGTGAGACTAACCCCTTGCATGCCTTCTCTGTGTGAGACTAAACCCTAGCACGCCTTCTCTGTGTGAGACTAACCCCTTGCATGCCTTCTCTGTGTGAGACTAAACCCTAGCACGCCTTCTCTGTGTGAGACTAACCCCTAGCACGCCTTCTCTGTGTGAGACTAAACCCCTAGCACGCCTTCTCTGTGTGAGACTAACACCTAGCACGCCTTCTCTGTGTGAGACTAACCCCTAGCACGCCTTCTCTGTGTGAGACTAACCCCTAGCACGCCTCCTCTGTGTGAGACTAACCCCTAGCACGCCTCCTCTGTGTGAGACTAACACCTAGCACGCCTTCTCTGTGTGAGACTAACACCTAGCACGCCTTCTCTGTGTGAGACTAAACCCTAGCATGCCTTCTCTGTGTGAGACTAACCCCTAGCACGCCTCCTCTGTGTGAGACTAACACCTAGCACGCCTTCTCTGTGTGAGACTAACACCTAGCACGCCTTCTCTGTGTGAGACTAAACCCTAGCATGCCTTCTCTGTGTGAGACTAACACCTAGTTCGCCTTCTCTGTGTGAGACTAACCCCTAGCACGCCTCCTCTGTGTGAGACTAACCCCTAGCACGCCTCCTCTGTGTGAGACTAACCCCTAGCACGCCTCCTCTGTGTGAGACTAACACCTAGCACGCCTTCTCTGTGTGAGACTAACACCTAGCACGCCTTCTCTGTGTTAGACTAACCCCTAGCACGCCTTCTCTGTGTGAGACTAACCCCTAGCACGCCTTCTCTGTGTGAGACTAACCCCTAGCACGCCTTCTCTGTGTGAGACTAACACCTAGCACGCCTTCTCTGTGTGAGACTAACCCCTAGCACGCCTTCTCTGTGTGAGACTAAGCCCTAGCACGCCTTCTCTGTGTGAGACTAACCCCTAGCACGCCTCCTCTGTGTGAGACTAACCCCTAGCACGCCTTCTCTGTGTGAGACTAACCCCTAGCATGCCTTCTCTGTGTGAGACTAACCCCTAGCACGCCTTCTCTGTGTGAGACTAACCCCTAGCACGCCTTCTCTGTGTGAGACTAACCCCTAGCACGCCTCCTCTGTGTGAGACTAACCCCTAGCACGCCTTCTCTGTGTGAGACTAACCCCTAGCACGCCTTCTCTGTGTGAGACTAACCCCTAGCACGCCTTCTCTGTGTGAGACTAACCCCTAGCATGCCTTCTCTGTGTGAGACTAACCCCTAGCACGCCTTCTCTGTGTGAGACTAACCCCAGCACGTCTTCTCTGTGTGAGACTAACCCCTAGCACGCCTTCTCTGTGTGAGACTATCCCCTAGCATGCCTTCTTTGTGTGAGACTAACCCCTAGCACGCCTTCTCTGTGTGAGACTAACCCCTAGCACGCCTTCTCTGTGTGAGACTAACCCCTAGCACGCCTCCTCTGTGTGAGACTAACCCCTAGCACGCCTTCTCTGTGTGAGACTAACCCCTAGCACGCCTTCTCTGTGTGAGACTAACCCCTAGCACGCCTCCTCTGTGTGAGACTAACCCCTAGCACGCCTTCTCTGTGTGAGACTAACCCCTAGCACGCCTTCTCTGTGTGAGACTAACCACTAGCACGTCTTCTCTGTGTGAGACTAACCCCTAGCACGCCTTCTCTGTGTGAGACTAACCCCTAGCACGCCTCCTCTGTGTGAGACTAACCCCTAGCACGCCTTCTCTGTGTGAGACTAACCCCTAGCACGCCTTCTCTGTGTGAGACTAACCCCTAGCACGCCTTCTCTGTGTGAGACTAACCCCTAGCATGCCTTCTCTGTGTGAGACTAACCCCTAGCACGCCTTCTCTGTGTGAGACTAACCCCTAGCACGTCTTCTCTGTGTGAGACTAACCCCTAGCACGCCTTCTCTGTGTGAGACTATCCCCTAGCATGCCTTCTTTGTGTGAGACTAACCCCTAGCACGCCTTCTCTGTGTGAGACTAACCCCTAGCACGCCTTCTCTGTGTGAGACTAACCCCTAGCACGCCTCCTCTGTGTGAGACTAACCCCTAGCACGCCTTCTCTGTGTGAGACTAACCCCTAGCACGCCTTCTCTGTGTGAGACTAACCCCTAGCACGCCTCCTCTGTGTGAGACTAACCCCTAGCACGCCTTCTCTGTGTGAGACTAACACCTAGCACGCCTCCTCTGTGTGAGACTAACCCCTAGTACGCCTTCTCTGTGTGAGACTAACCCCTAGCACGCCTTCTCTGTGTGAGACTAACCCCTAGCACGCCTCCTCTGTGTGAGACTAACCCCTAGCACGCCTTCTCTGTGTGAGACTAACCCCTAGCACGCCTTCTCTGTGTGAGACTAAACCCTAGCACGCATTCTCTGTGTGAGACTAACCCCTAGCACGCCTTCTCTGTGTGAGACTAAACCCCTAGCACGCCTTCTCTGTGTGAGACTAACCCCTAGCACGCCTTCTCTGTGTGAGACTAAACCCCTAGCACGCCTTCTCTGTGTGAGACTAACCCCTTGCATGCCTTCTCTGTGTGAGACTAAACCCTAGCACGCCTTCTCTGTGTGAGACTAACCCCTTGCATGCCTTCTCTGTGTGAGACTAAACCCTAGCACGCCTTCTCTGTGTGAGACTAACCCCTAGCACGCCTTCTCTGTGTGAGACTAAACCCCTAGCACGCCTTCTCTGTGTGAGACTAACACCTAGCACGCCTTCTCTGTGTGAGACTAACCCCTAGCACGCCTTCTCTGTGTGAGACTAACCCCTAGCACGCCTCCTCTGTGTGAGACTAACCCCTAGCACGCCTCCTCTGTGTGAGACTAACACCTAGCACGCCTTCTCTGTGTGAGACTAACACCTAGCACGCCTTCTCTGTGTGAGACTAAACCCTAGCATGCCTTCTCTGTGTGAGACTAACCCCTAGCACGCCTCCTCTGTGTGAGACTAACACCTAGCACGCCTTCTCTGTGTGAGACTAACACCTAGCACGCCTTCTCTGTGTGAGACTAAACCCTAGCATGCCTTCTCTGTGTGAGACTAACACCTAGCACGCCTTCTCTGTGTGAGACTAACCCCTAGCACGCCTCCTCTGTGTGAGACTAACACCTAGCACGCCTTCTCTGTGTGAGACTAACACCTAGCACGCCTTCTCTGTGTTAGACTAACCCCTAGCACGCCTTCTCTGTGTGAGACTAACCCCTAGCACGCCTTCTCTGTGTGAGACTAACCCCTAGCACGCCTTCTCTGTGTGAGACTAACACCTAGCACGCCTCCTCTGTGTGAGACTAACCCCTAGCACGCCTTCTCTGTGTGAGACTAACCCCTAGCACGCCTTCTCTGTGTGAGACTAACCCCTAGCACGCCTTCTCTGTGTGAGACTAACCCCTAGCATGCCTTCTCTGTGTGAGACTAACCCCTAGCACGCCTTCTCTGTGTGAGACTAACCCCAGCACGTCTTCTCTGTGTGAGACTAACCCCTAGCACGCCTTCTCTGTGTGAGACTATCCCCTAGCATGCCTTCTTTGTGTGAGACTAACCCCTAGCACGCCTTCTCTGTGTGAGACTAACCCCTAGCACGCCTTCTCTGTGTGAGACTAACCCCTAGCACGCCTCCTCTGTGTGAGACTAACCCCTAGCACGCCTTCTCTGTGTGAGACTAACCCCTAGCACGCCTTCTCTGTGTGAGACTAACCCCTAGCACGCCTCCTCTGTGTGAGACTAACCCCTAGCACGCCTCCTCTGTGTGAGACTAACCCCTAGCACGCCTCCTCTGTGTGAGACTAACACCTAGCACGCCTTCTCTGTGTGAGACTAACACCTAGCACGCCTTCTCTGTGTTAGACTAACCCCTAGCACGCCTTCTCTGTGTGAGACTAACCCCTAGCACGCCTTCTCTGTGTGAGACTAACCCCTAGCACGCCTTCTCTGTGTGAGACTAACACCTAGCACGCCTCCTCTGTGTGAGACTAACCCCTAGCACGCCTTCTCTGTGTGAGACTAACCCCTAGCACGCCTTCTCTGTGTGAGACTAACCCCTAGCACGCCTTCTCTGTGTGAGACTAACCCCTAGCATGCCTTCTCTGTGTGAGACTAACCCCTAGCACGCCTTCTCTGTGTGAGACTAACCCCAGCACGTCTTCTCTGTGTGAGACTAACCCCTAGCACGCCTTCTCTGTGTGAGACTATCCCCTAGCATGCCTTCTTTGTGTGAGACTAACCCCTAGCACGCCTTCTCTGTGTGAGACTAACCCCTAGCACGCCTTCTCTGTGTGAGACTAACCCCTAGCACGCCTCCTCTGTGTGAGACTAACCCCTAGCACGCCTTCTCTGTGTGAGACTAACCCCTAGCACGCCTTCTCTGTGTGAGACTAACCCCTAGCACGCCTCCTCTGTGTGAGACTAACCCCTAGCACGCCTTCTCTGTGTGAGACTAACCCCTAGCACGCCTTCTCTGTGTGAGACTAACCACTAGCACGTCTTCTCTGTGTGAGACTAACCCCTAGCACGCCTTCTCTGTGTGAGACTAACCCCTAGCACGCCTCCTCTGTGTGAGACTAACCCCTAGCACGCCTTCTCTGTGTGAGACTAACCCCTAGCACGCCTTCTCTGTGTGAGACTAACCCCTAGCACGCCTTCTCTGTGTGAGACTAACCCCTAGCATGCCTTCTCTGTGTGAGACTAACCCCTAGCACGCCTTCTCTGTGTGAGACTAACCCCTAGCACGTCTTCTCTGTGTGAGACTAACCCCTAGCACGCCTTCTCTGTGTGAGACTATCCCCTAGCATGCCTTCTTTGTGTGAGACTAACCCCTAGCACGCCTTCTCTGTGTGAGACTAACCCCTAGCACGCCTTCTCTGTGTGAGACTAACCCCTAGCACGCCTCCTCTGTGTGAGACTAACCCCTAGCACGCCTTCTCTGTGTGAGACTAACCCCTAGCACGCCTTCTCTGTGTGAGACTAACCCCTAGCACGCCTCCTCTGTGTGAGACTAACCCCTAGCACGCCTTCTCTGTGTGAGACTAACCCCTAGCACGCCTTCTCTGTGTGAGACTAACCACTAGCACGTCTTCTCTGTGTGAGACTAACCCCTAGCACGCCTTCTCTGTGTGAGACTAACCCCTAGCACGCCTTCTCTGTGTGAGACTAACCCCTAGCACGCCTTCTCTTTGTGAGACTAACCCCTAGCACGCCTTCTCTGTGTGAGACTAACCCCTAGCATGCCTTCTCTGTGTGAAACTAACCCCTAGCACGCCTTCTCTGTGTGAGACTAACCCCTAGCAGGCCTTCTCTGTGTGAGACTAACCCCTAGCACGCCTTCTCTGTGTGAGACTAACCCCTAGCATGCCTTCTCTGTGTGAGACTAACCCCTAGCATGCCTTCTCTGTGTGAGACTAACCCCTAGCACGCCTTCTCTGTGTGAGACTAACACCTAGCACACCTTCTCTGTGTGAGACTAACACCTAGCACGCCTTCTCTGTGTGAGACTAACCCCTAGCACGCCTTCTCTGTGTGAGACTAACCCCTAGCACGCCTTCTCTGTGTGAGACTATCCCCTAGCACGCCTTCTCTGTGTGAGACTAACCCCTTGCATGCCTTCTCTGTGTGAGACTAAACCCTAGCACGCCTTCTCTGTGTGAGACTAACCCCTAGCACGCCTTCTCTGTGTGAGACTAAACCCCTAGCACGCCTTCTCTGTGTGAGACTAACCCCTTGCATGCCTTCTCTGTGTGAGACTAAACCCTAGCACGCCTTCTCTGTGTGAGACTAACCCCTTGCATGCCTTCTTTGTGTGAGACTAAACCCTAGCACGCCTTCTCTGTGTGAGACTAACCCCTAGCACGCCTTCTCTGTGTGAGACTAACCCCTAGCACGCCTTCTCTGTGTGAGACTAACCCCTAGCACGCCTCCTCTGTGTGAGACTAACCCCTAGCACGCCTCCTCTGTGTGAGACTAACACCTAGCACGCCTTCTCTGTGTGAGACTAACACCTAGCACGCCTTCTCTGTGTGAGACTAAACCCTAGCATGCCTTCTCTGTGTGAGACTAACCCCTAGCACGCCTCCTCTGTGTGAGACTAACACCTAGCACGCCTTCTCTGTGTGAGACTAACACCTAGCACGCCTTCTCTGTGTGAGACTAAACCCTAGCATGCCTTCTCTGTGTGAGACTAACACCTAGCACGCCTTCTCTGTGTGAGACTAACCCCTAGCACGCCTTCTCTGTGTGAGACTAACCCCTAGCACGTCTTCTCTGTGTGAGACTAACCCCTAGCACGCCTTCTCTGTGTGAGACTATCCCCTAGCACGCCTTCTTTGTGTGAGACTAACCCCTAGCACGCCTTCTCTGTGTGAGACTAACCCCTAGCACGCCTTCTCTGTGTGAGACTAACCCCTAGCACGCCTCCTCTGTGTGAGACTAACCCCTAGCACGCCTTCTCTGTGTGAGACTAACCCCTAGCACGCCTTCTCTGTGTGAGACTAACCCCTAGCACGCCTCCTCTGTGTGAGACTAACCCCTAGCACGCCTTCTCTGTGTGAGACTAACCCCTAGCACGCCTTCTCTGTGTGAGACTAACCACTAGCACGTCTTCTCTGTGTGAGACTAACCCCTAGCACGCCTTCTCTGTGTGAGACTAACCCCTAGCACGCCTTCTCTGTGTGAGACTAACCCCTAGCACGCCTTCTCTTTGTGAGACTAACCCCTAGCACGCCTTCTCTGTGTGAGACTAACCCCTAGCACGCCTTCTCTTTGTGAGACTAACCCCTAGCACGCCTTCTCTGTGTGAGACTAACCCCTAGCATGCCTTCTCTGTGTGAAACTAACCCCTAGCACGCCTTCTCTGTGTGAGACTAACCCCTAGCAGGCCTTCTCTGTGTGAGACTAACCCCTAGCACGCCTCCTCTGTGTGAGACTAACCCCTAGCACGCCTTCTCTGTGTGAGACTAACTCCTAGCACGTCTTCTCTGTGTGAGACTAACCCCTAGCACGCCTTCTCTGTGTGAGACTAACCCCTAGCACGCCTTCTCTGTGTGAGACTAACCCCTAGCATGCCTTCTCTGTGTGAAACTAACCCCTAGCACACCTTCTCTGTGTGAGACTAACCCCTAGCACGCCTTCTCTGTGTGAGACTAACCCCTAGCACGCCTTCTCTTTGTGAGACTAACCCCTAGCACGCCTTCTCTGTGTGAGACTAACCCCTAGCACGCCTTCTCTGTGTGAAACTAACCCCTAGCACGCATTCTCTGTGTGAGACTAACCCCTAGCATGCCTTCTCTGTGTGAGACTAACCCCTAGCACGCCTCCTCTGTGTGAGACTAACCCCTAGCACGCCTTCTCTGTGTGAGACTAACTCCTAGCACGTCTTCTCTGTGTGAGACTAACCCCTAGCACGTCTTCTCTGTGTGAGACTAACCCCTATCACGCCTTCTCTGTGTGAGACTAACCCCTAGCACGCCTTCTCTGTGTGAGACTAACCCCTAGCACGCCTTCTCTGTGTGATACTAACCCCTAGCACACCTTCTCTGTGTGAGACTAACCCCTAGCACGCCTTCTCTGTGTGAGACTAACCCCTAGCACGCCTTCTCTGTGTGAGACTAACCCCTAGCATGCCTTCTCTGTGTGAAACTAACCCCTAGCACGCCTTCTCTGTGTGAGACTAACCCCTAGCAGGCCTTCTCTGTGTGAGACTAACCCCTAGCACGCCTCCTCTGTGTGAGACTAACCCCTAGCACGCCTTCTCTGTGTGAGACTAACTCCTAGCACGTCTTCTCTGTGTGAGACTAACCCCTAGCACGCCTTCTCTGTGTGAGACTAACCCCTAGCACGCCTTCTCTGTGTGAGACTAACCCCTAGCATGCCTTCTCTGTGTGAAACTAACCCCTAGCACACCTTCTCTGTGTGAGACTAACCCCTAGCACGCCTTCTCTGTGTGAGACTAACCCCTAGCACGCCTTCTCTTTGTGAGACTAACCCCTAGCACGCCTTCTCTGTGTGAGACTAACCCCTAGCACGCCTTCTCTGTGTGAAACTAACCCCTAGCACGCATTCTCTGTGTGAGACTAACCCCTAGCAGGCCTTCTCTGTGTGAGACTAACCCCTAGCACGCCTCCTCTGTGTGAGACTAACCCCTAGCACGCCTTCTCTGTGTGAGACTAACTCCTAGCACGTCTTCTCTGTGTGAGACTAACCCCTAGCACGTCTTCTCTGTGTGAGACTAACCCCTAGCACGCCTTCTCTGTGTGAGACTAACCCCTAGCACGCCTTCTCTGTGTGAGACTAACCCCTAGCACGCCTTCTCTGTGTGATACTAACCCCTAGCACACCTTCTCTGTGTGAGACTAACCCCTAGCACGCCTTCTCTGTGTGAGACTAACCCCTAGCACGCCTTCTCTGTGTGAGACTAACCCCTAGCATGCCTTCTCTGTGTGAGACTAACCCCTAGCATGCCTTCTCTGTGTGAGACTAAACCCTAGCACGCCTTCTCTGTGTGAGACTAACCCCTAGCACGCCTTCTCTGTGTGAGACTAACCCCTAGCATGCCTTCTCTGTGTGAGACTAACCCCTAGCACGCCTTCTCTTTGTGAGACTAACCCCTAGCACGCCTTCTCTGTGTGAGACTAACCCCTAGCACGCCTTCTCTGTGTGAGACTAACCCCTAGCACGCCTTCTCTGTGTGAGACTAACCCCTAGCAAGCCTTCTCTGTGTGAGACTAACCCCTAGCACGCCTTCTCTGTGTGAGACTAAGCCCTAGCACGCCTTCTCTGTGTGAGACTAACCCTTAGCACGCCTTCTCTGTGTGAGACTAACCCCTAGCACACCTTCTCTGTGTGAGACTAACCCCTAGCACGCCTTCTCTGTGTGAGACTAACCCCTAGCATGCCTTCTCTGTGTGAGACTAACCCCTAGCACGCCTCCTCTGTGTGAGACTAACCCCTAGCATGCCTTCTCTGTGTGAGACTAACCCTAGCATGCCTTCTCTGTGTGAGACTAACCCCTAGCACGCTTTCTCTGTGTGAGACTAACCCCTAGCATGCCTTCTGTGTGTGAGGCAAACCTCTAACCCAAGATCTCTGAGTGAGTCTACCCCTTAACACAGCGGTGTGCAAACTGGGGGTGCGAGACTTTTTGGGGGTGGGGCGCGGCTCACTTACCCGGCTTTTGTTTCCACTCGTCTCAATGGCAACATGAAATCACATGACCCCGCTGCGCCATTTAATGCCCGTTGCCATGGAGACGCAACGTCAAATGATGCTGTGGGTCACATGGTGTGACGTCACATGACCCCGAGGCATCATTAGAAGCCGCAGGGGGGGGGGGGCACGACAGAAGGGGAGAGCAGGCAGGGGGCACAGCGCAGGAAGTTTGAGCACCCCTGCTTAACACTCCTTCCCTGAGTAAGGTTAACCCCTAACACTACTTCGCTGAGTGAGCTTAACCCCTATAACAACTTCGCTGAGTGAGGCTAACCCCTAACACACACATTCTCTAAATGAGGGTAACCCCTAACACACACCTTCTCTGAGTGAGGGTAACCCTTGACACACCTTCTCTAAGTGAGGCTAACCCTTAATGTATCATGATCTCATTTATCCCACCCAACAAGTTAACCTATTGTTCCAACAGAGAATTAAGTTTTTTGATTGTGGAATTAATCCATAAGAAGGAAAAGGAGCAGTCCACACAACTGTTTAGAAAGAAAGTATACTTTAACGGTTATTTAGAGGCCTAAAACAGCCAATATGCTCAATGGCTACGAAATATATCCTATGGTGGTAAACAAAATGGTTCCCAGCAGACAAACCATTTTGTTTACTGGTATTACGTGGAAGGGTTGAGGGCACCCCTCTTGTTCCCGTTGCACCTTTCACACATATATTATTCCTTCTTGTTAGTTCATTGAGTGCTATCTACTCCGTATATCTCGTTGATACTATGGTGTATTCAAAGGGTGATGAGGAATCCCTAGTTTAACCGAAAATAAAAGGTTTCTGTCTATGATTAAGAGAAAAATATAAAAGTACATCACAGAACAGTTATCAGCTTTCTGATAATCCCCAGCATAATTTTTAACTGTCGAGAAAATGACTGTTTAGTAAGAAAAAGAGAACAGACCACAAACTCACCAATATTATTCTAAATGGCATTTAGAATTTACAGGGTGCGATATAAAAATGATGATGGCTGTGTGGTAATTACCTCTGCCAATAATATAGGTGTCTATTACCGCTAGCGATGCAATTTGGAGGGAGAGGGTATCATACTGTTCTACCGTAGGATTATGCAATAAGATTTATTACAAGTCCTATGATGTGAAATAAATTCATGTAATGTGGGAAAATGTTGCACACCAAAATTCCAAATATATCTGAGATACTAATACGATGAGGGAAGGTCCGCTGCAATCCCAGTACAGGATACTTAAGAAAGGAAGAGAAGAGGCTCCCAGGATTTTATAAATGCAATTATTTATTGAAGACAAATAAAATATCCAACGTTTCGGCTGCCACAGCAGCCTTTGCCACTCCTTGACAGAGGCTGCTGTGACAGCCGAAACTGTGGACACTTTATTTAGCTTCAATAAATGATTGCATTTATAAAATCCATGGAGCCTCTACTCTTCCTTTCTCCTGAAATAAATCAACCCATTTCATGCCTAACAGTAGCAATGCATAGCACTGACACCACGGGGCTTAACAAACACATTTAAACCTTACAAATACATTAGATCAGGGATGCGCAAACTGGGGGGGTGAGATTTTCTGGGGGAGGAGGGGGTGCGGTGCTCACAGAGGCCCTGCGCTCTTCCTAAAAGCATTTAAATTAAATGCTGGGGATCACGCTCAAGGCCTTTGTAAATTCCCTAATCTTGGCAATGCAGCATCAGATTACGTCGCAGGGTCACATGACGTCATTATGTCAACGCCGTTGACAAGGTAAGAAGTGGGGGACGGATGGTGCAGGATGGGAGAACAGGCAGGGGGGCGCAGGGTGAAAAGTTTGTTCACCCTGCATTAACTAACTAAAAACATACAGTACAGATGTCATTAATAACCTCATGATTTGCTGGCCAGTAGTTGCTGCTAAGGGATTAAACAGTATGAATTCTTTGTAGCAATCCTGATGAAAAAATATATTTACGATTCATCTACTGTTGCCTGCAAAACTCATAGCAGCCCTGCCGCAATTGTAATTACATGGAATATACAAAGAGAGGAGTGGGCACTTCAGGTTTAATCAAACTGAATATTTATTAATAAATCGTTAAAAATTGGTTTATTAATATTCAATTTGTTTAAATCCGATGTGCCCACTCCCTCCTATTATATTCCATGCTAAAGGGTTAATACGTTCTTAACAGTACAAAACCCTCCCTTCCCTCTATTCAATAGTGGTGAAAAAATAATTAATCTACAGTACATCTCTTGATGATACATGAAAAAGCAAAAAGAAAACACAATTAACAAAAAAAAAAAAAACCTTTGACCGTAATTGAAAATATGATTGAAAATATGCTCTAAAAATTATGAGTGTGAGATCCTTTCATTGCAGTCAGTTTCAAATTAAGTGAGACAGATTTCTTTCTATTTTAGCAGTCCAAAGTTGTATTCTTTCTTAGGCAACATAAGCTTTGTACAGGCATGTGAATGGGGAACCTTCAGCATGGTTGATGTCTTGCTGCTGTCAAATATTTCCTGACTACAAGAGACTGTAGGTTCAACAGACACAATTCTTTTGTATTAGACTTACTTAATTATGTTCTCACTCATAATTATTTTGTCTTTGATGGAATTTACTACCACCAGACCCAGGGAACAGCTATGGGTACGGCATGTGCACCTACATATGCTAATCTGTACCTGGGCTGGTGGGAATGTGTCCACGTCTTTAATGAGGAACTATCTATGTACACTGACCACATTTCTATGTGGATCGGGTACATAGATGACATCCTCCTATTATGGGAGGGTCCTCAAAAACTCCTTTTTGAATTTGTGAAGCATCTCAATACTAACACATTGAATCTAAGGCTAACTACTGTACTTAGTACTACATCCATCACCTTCCTAGATCTGAATATTTATGTCGATACTGACCGTAACATCCAAACAAAGGTCTTTAGGAAAAGTACAGCTACTAATAGCTTGTTACTGGCTCAAAGTCAGCATCCAACTAGCCTTAAAGCAGGTATCCCTATTGGGCAATACCTACGATTAAGGAGGAACTGCTCCACAATTCAGGAGTTCATTACACAATCCAAGGAACTATGTTCTAGGTTTCTCAGCCGTGGATACAATATCAAAACACTTAACAAAGCCTACCATAGGGCACTGCATAGTGACAGGGACTCTCTTCTGTCCTCTAAAACAACAAGAACTAAGGACAACACCAAAGATGGTGGGCAATCAAAAGAATATTTGCCCGACATTGGCATCTCCTTCTGGTGGATGTGGATCTAGCGAAGGTCATAGGCCCGAGACCAACTATCACCAACAGGCGGTCCAAAAATTTACGGGATTCTCTCGTTAATAGCCATTTTCAGCGGGCAAGGACATAGACCTGGTTGAGTCCCATTAAAGGGATATACTGTTGTCAGGGCTGTACGGCATGTAAACATGTCAGTGTAGCCAAAACATTCACCAATCATGATAACACTCATCAATACTCTGTGGACAGTTTAATCAACTGTAGGACTACCAACGTAACCTATCTCATTACTTGTAATTGTGGGAAGAGATACGTTGGCAAAACAACAAGGCAATTTCGTAGACGTATTCTTGAACATGTCAACTCTGTCAAGCACTCTACTGAAACCCCAGTTGCAAGACATGTCACACAGTTTCACAACGGTGACATTAACTGCATTAAATTTATGGGTATATACCAACTCAAATTTATTTATTTATTTATTTATAAAATATTTTACCAGGAAGTAATACATTGAGAGTTACCTCTCGTTTTCAAGTATGTCCTGGGCACAGAGTAAAACAAATAATACATGGTTACAAGTACAGTTACATAAATGAACAGGGTATACATTATATACAAGACATTGCGTGCACAGTTAAAGAAAATATATATTATGAGCATATGAAACAGTTACAGACCAGGTTAAAATGTGAGACAGCCTTAGATTTGAAAGAACTTAAACTGGTGGTGGATGTGAGAGTCTCTGGTAGGTTGTTCCAGTTTTGGGGTGCACGGAAGGAGAAGGAGGAACGTCCGGATACTTTGTTGAGCCTTGGGACCATGAATAGTCTTTTGGAGTCTGATCTCAGGTGATAAGTGCTGCAAGTGGTAGGGGTGAGGAGCTTGTTCAGTTAGCTGGGTAGCTTGCCCATGAAGAATTTAAAGGCAAGACAGGAAAGGTGAACTTTGCGCCTAGACTCTAGTGTTGACCAATCTAGTTCTTTGAGCATTTCGCAAGTGATGTGTGTTGTAGTTGCATTGGAGACCAAAACGACAAATTGAATTGTAGAGGGTGTCAAGTTTGTTATGGTGGGTTTGAGGAGCCGAGCCATATACTATGTCTCCATAGTCAATAATTGGCATTAGCATCTGCTGTGCGATACGCTTTCTGACCAGGAGACTTAGGGAGGATTTGTTCCTGTGAAGTACCCCTAGTTTGGCATAGGTCTTGGTTGTCAGGGTATCAATGTGCATCCCGAATGTTAAGTGGGAGTCAAACCATAAGCCCAGGTATTTAAAACTAGTGACAGGTGTTAGGGTGGTGTTAGCGTTGGTTCTAATCAGGAGCTTAGTCACTGGAAGCTTTTCAAATTTAGTCTTGGTCCCAAATACCATTGTTACAGTCTTGTCAGTGTTTAAAAACAGTTTGTTTTGGGAAATCCAGTTTTCAAGTCTCAAAAAGTCAGACTGAAGTATGTGTTGAAGGTCAGAGAGGCTATGGCTGTGTGCATATAGGATTGTGTCATCTGCATACATGTGTATTGAGGCTTCCTTACAAGCTGTGGGAAGATCATTAATGAACACTGAGAAGAGTAGGGGCCCCAAAACAGAACCTTGCGGTACACCACATGTGATATCCAGGGGGTTGGAGTTAGAGCCTGAGATGGACACATGTTGGGATCTTCCTGATAGGTAGGACTGAAACCAGTTTAAAGCATGTTTCCCTATTCCAGAGCTCTGGAGTTTGTTAAGCAGGATAGCGTGATCAACTGTGTCAAAGGCCTTTTCAAAATCTAGGAATACTGCACCAGTGAGTTGTCCCCGTTCCATTCCACACTGGATTTCATTGCAAACTTTTAGCAGGGTAGTTACGGTGAAGTGTTTGGGACGAAACCCAGATTGGAATTGGCTAGGGAAATTTATCTTGGTGTAGAAATCGCTTAATTGGGAGTGGACACATTTTTCCATGACTTTGGATAGAATTGGGAGAAGTGAGATTGGCCTGTAGTTTGAGACAGTGTTTTTGTCCCCACTTTTGAAGATTGGGACAACTCTGGCAGTTTTCCAGGTCTTAGGGATATGGCCTGCAGACAGGATAGAGTTGACTATGGACGCAATTGGTTTGGCAATGGCTGGGGCACCAAGTCGTAGGAACCTAGATTGTAGTCGGGTTCACATTGGCTGCTTAGTTTTAGTTTGAGGAGCGCTTGTATAATCTCCTCTTCAGATACTGGGCCAAATTGAAAATTGTGGGCAGTGTTGGGAGGGGGTGGGACTGTAGGGATACTCCCAGGATGAGATTCATGTTTGGGGTTTGTGCTGCGTTTCGCAAATAAGTTAGTGGCACACCCCACAAAGTAATCATTGAATGCATTTGCGATGTCAGTGGGGTTTGTCAGAGTAGTATCCCCCTTAGTGATATTACTTGGTTGTTGATGGTTAGGAGGCTGGAGTATGTTGTTGATAACCTTCCAGAAGTTAGCTGGGTTTGATGTATTCTGGTGGAGATTGTCAGAGTAATATTGTGCTTTTGCATGCCTTGTTTGCCTTGTGCACATGTTCCGCATGCATCTGTAGTGATTGAGATCCTTGGTAGTGCCAGTTACTTTGTAGCTTTTCCACAAGGCATCCCTGAACTGGTAGTGTGCTATAAGGTCAGGTGTAAACCATGGAAGGTGGGCCCCCCGTACCCTTATTTTGCGTAGTGGAGCATGGGTATCGCAGAGTTTTAAGAACTCGGATTGGAAATAGTCGAGCGCAGAATCAGGGTCGGGAATTAAATCGATTCTGTGCCATGGGCAGTTGGTAAGGTCATCAATAAACTGTTGTGAGTTAAAGTTTTTAAATGTTCTAGTGAGGAGAACTTTAGGGCTTGAATGGGGCGGTTTAATTTTCCTTACACAGTACACTATTGCATGGTCACTGAAAATATCAGGAAGGATGCCAGAGGATTGGATTCTGCTGGGGTTTGAGGAGAGAATCCAGTATAGCAAGGAATGGTTATGCGATTTCAGGTTTATCCGTGTGGGTTGGGAAATGAGTTGCGTTAGGTTAAGTGACTTGAGTTGTATCTGGATTTTGTGGTTTTTAGGGTCAAGCCAATTGAAGTTGAAATCCCCAAGAACTAGCAGCTCACTCTTCACATTCAGAGAGGAAATGGAGCCATGAAATTGGGTGATATCAGTCAGGGACTGTAGAGGGGCTTTAGGGGGGGCGGTAGATGCCAGCAAGCAAGATGGGCTTAGAAAAGGGGAGGCAGATTTTGCCAACTAGAATTTCAAAAGAGGGTGGGCTTGGTGGGCAATTTAACAGTGTAAATTGTAATGTGTCTGCAATATAAAATAACACCCCTCCTCCTCTCTTTGACCTAACTCTCCTAAAAATGGAGTATCCCTGAATGGCAATATTTGCATCAGGGGTTTTAGGGGATAGCCATATTTCTGTAAGAACGATGGCTTTGAGTTTATGCATAAGGCACCATGCCCTTAGTTCGTCCAGTTTAGGCAGCAGGCTCCGGATGTTTATATGGGCGACAGGTAGCCCTTTTTGGAATTTAAATGTGGAATTCTCAGGGGCATGGGACAGAGCTGAAATGCCCTGCGAGAGGGGGTAATACTGGTCAACTGTTGCTTCGTATTGAAGCTGAAAGATTTATAAGTTAAAAACTAGGAGTCCAAATGTGCTCAATGAAGGCTTTACTTATACTCCGTTCATCTGAGTTTCTTGCTCTCCATTTATTTACTGTATCCTCAACCAAAACCTTGCTGCCTGGTTTTTGTACCAGTCTGTATCCTATTCCATCTTACTCTGATTAATTACCTCCGATCAGTCTAGTTTATTCCAATGTCCGCTGTGTGAGGTACTAATCCCTGGTATTGATTTATATTATTAATTAATTGTTGTTTAAATTTAATTTAACTAGTGACTATATTACTAGTGATTGAAACCCTATTTTGGGTTTATTTTGTGTGTAACTATAATAAACATACTACTTATTGTAACACATTTGTTCCTCAATATGATTAAGGTTTAGTATGTATATATATCCTACTTATTCATTTGTTTTATTTCATTTTCACTGTATTTTAGTGACACATTGTATTTCTCAATGGGGGTTCCAAATATATACTTCCAATGTATAATCTGTGTACATAATCTGTTTTTATGGCTAGGGTTAGTTGCTGCCCATCTTTTTCTTAAGATGATGCCCTGGTTATAGCTGCCACTGTTACTCCACATGATCGCACTACATTTATAGCATTTTGCGACTATCAGTTCACACTTGCGCAGTGGATGTCCTGCCTTTGATACGCTCATGCGCACATAACATAGGGTAGAGGGATATTTATTAATTTATTTTCTATCTCCTCACGCATGCGCAGTAGTCACTTCAATCCGACATGAGTCGTTTTGACCGCTAATAGGCAATACACCTCGATCGGGGAGCTTTCTCTGACAGCTTTCCAAGGTACTCTAATTGTTTACTATATGGGCACCTACTATTTGTACAATTGGATGACTTTATTTGGTTTTCGCGTGCGCGTGTTCTGCGCATGCGCAATGGCGGTTTGTGTTAATTGTCACTATGGAGACGGGAGGGTATATATACGCTCCACTTTCCCCCTCTTGCAAAAATTTGGCACTGACGAACCTCCATAGCTGGAGGGAAACATGCGTTGGGCACGCAATTTTGTCAGTCTCCTACTTGGAGCTGTTTTAATGCAGTGTTGTTAGTCATCTGCTT
Source organism: Ascaphus truei (assembly GCF_040206685.1). Classification (NCBI taxonomy): domain Eukaryota; kingdom Metazoa; phylum Chordata; class Amphibia; order Anura; family Ascaphidae; genus Ascaphus; species Ascaphus truei. The sequence goes on along the minus strand of NC_134487.1, from coordinate 73,927,523 downwards.
CGGCTTGCAGAGTTTTATGTCACTACTCTATTTGATTTAGTGGCTGTCAGTCAGTGAGTTTATCAGCTCTCTACTTAGCTGTTAGTGTGCTATCTGTAGCTCATGTGCTGTGGATATATTTCACTGTCACACTAGCTGCACTACGAGTGTTAGTCAATTTGGCTACACTTATGGTATTTACACCCTATATTTTGTATTAACTTATGTACTATTAGGGTGTTTGAACAGCACATATTAACATTAGGTGGAGTCCTTATTCAATTAATTTATTTATGTTATTTTCTCCCTCACGGCTGTTACCATCCATTTATTATCTGTTCTGCAAGCTGACCCAGAGGGGTTTTTATCCTGACTACTTGTACTACCAGTCCCCTATACCCTACCATTAATATTTGGTAGTTGTGTTTTTCCATCCTAATATATAGGTGACTCTGGTGCAATTCAACTTTGATTTAATCTCTTTTTATTCACGTTATACACTCATTTGGTAATATGTTTTAAGTAATTCATTAAAGGTTATATTTTAATTAGTGGTGTGCAGTTAAGTGAATTCTCTTAGGAGTCCAATCAATTTGTACTCCTCTATTTCGCTGATTCACTTTCAGTTCACAGTTTGCACCCACTTCATGATTATCAATTTATATTCACTTTACTATCAACTCAATTAGTATGATTTTGTGATCACTCCATATCCCCTCCCCTTTTCTTCATATATATTTCTAAAGTAAAAATAAACAGTAAATGTAACAAGCCAGTTCTTATAACTGTTTCCCCCCGACTGGATTAGGGAGGCCCACCATGACACATTTTCTGTCTTATATTCCATTTAATATTTAACAATTCCCTAGTGTTATGCTCTAACTTGGGGGTGTGGGGTTTACAGAGGCCCTGCACGCTTCCCAAAGGCACTTCAATTAAGTGCCATAATGACGCCGCCAAAGCAAAGGTAAGATGGGAGGGAGGGTGGGCGCGAGAGAGAGGAACTGCCGGCAGGAGGGCGCAGGGAAAAAAGTTGGCGCTCCCCTTCTCTAACACTACTGTGGCCTCTCCTAATTCACAGTCACCACTTTTAAGTATCTCTTTTAGATTACTTGTATCAGCTAACCATTGATATATCTTTCTTTCAAATCCCAAATGAGCTATCCATCGTTGAGGTTTCTAATAGTTGAGATTATATGTACTATTTTGCAATACATTGGCCCATATAATCCCATAATTTCCTTTCATCACAATGGTTTAATTTAAGGTACACATATTCCTGACCCTATCCTGGACATCAGACATCCCCTGTTCCAAAAAGTCTCAGATACCACGGACCTGTAAAAGTTATGTGCATAGGGGGAAAGGAAATTCAGTTTTGACCGGAACTGGGTATTCAAACAGGACTCTCATTCAGGTATCCAAATCCATCCTTGACCTGGGGAGAAAATCAAGTACAATGTCAATTTCTTAGCAGTACTATCTTTTTGCTCAAGTTCACCTTCTTTTCCTGTGCTTGTGGTGACTGTTTCTGTGATCTTGGATTCTGTTTTATAAGCTTTTGTACCGTACTGATCGTATTACTGAAATTCTTAAAAAAAAAAATTACATTGACCTTCCCAATTTGCCTTCCATGGTCCTTCCTTCCTGAATATTTTTCCCAATTACCAATCCTAAGTAATCATAACTAATGCTAACTAATCATCACCCCTCAACAAATTTGTCCACCGCATCATATTCACCGGTCTGTGGTCTGGCCAAGTTTGTTGCAGCAAATTGCAATGTTTAAATTTCCTGCACTTATGTTTGTAGCTGCTGTAATCATTGATCTTTTTCAAAAGCAGCTCTCCTTGGATCCTGACAGCATCAGTTCATTAGGGAAATGAATATGCACCTGTCTACCTGTCATGAACTAATGTGGAGAGATTTTAGTTGCTTGTGAATCTGTAGCCCTTATACTCATAACTAACTACATATAAACTATTGCTGTAAATATTCACTTTCCCTTCAACATTCTGGATTACTCAGTTAACTACGTCTAAATCTACTCTTTGTGCTGAGAAGGAAGCTGGGAGTTTAAACAAAAATGATGCTGGACCAGGGAAGGCATGGACTGCACAGCCTGTCCAAAATTGGCTTTCATCCCAACTCCCGGTCCTGTCTACAAAAACAGTAGGCTCATCCTCCAATTTGTCTTTCAGAATAGGGGAGGCCCTCTCTTTTGCCACCCTCTCAGTACAAATGTGTTTCACCTTCATATTGCATAATTTAGGCCATGTATTCAGCATTGCGTTGTACCTGCAAACATCTATTTTGCAGTTTGGTTAACAAATGGGCATATCTTTGATTTGAGACCCCCTTTTACTTGTCCTGATAATAGCATTATTAAAAAAGTGTGTGGTGTCTGCACCATGATATCACTGAAACCTACTGTATGTTCTGTGGTTGTTACTGCCCGATGTAGTGCCATCAATTGCTTGACACATTCAAACATTCTCTTTTCTACAGGTGTCAAAACTCACGAAAAATACCCTAAAGTTTTAAGGCCATCAGATCCTCTCTGTATAAGCACAGCACTAATAGCTGTCTCTGATGCATGCATTTGAATACAGAAATATATTTATTTTCAAACTGCACAGAAGGCTAGGGCCTGTATCAATTCTACCCTCAGGCTTTCCCAAGCCCTATGACATGTAACAGTCCACAGTAGTTTACTATGAATCTGGGAACCTCCCTTTTAATCATTATAGAAAGGGCTAGCATTTTTCTGCAAAACCTTCTACAAATTCACTTGAAAAATTAACTAGGCCCCAAAATTGTGTCAATCCTGTGAGTGAAGAGGGCCAGGATAAAATCTATAAAGCTTCCATCCTCTGATCGGACTCTTTCTGTTGTCAATATTACTACCCAAAAAAGGCCATATGTGGCTGAAACCCTTTGTCAATGGGGCAAACCCGGAGTGGTGGCAACCCTGGTTCCAGACCATTATATCCAACCTATAGTACTCACCATTCGAACCAATACTATTTCCAGCATAGCTACAGTACTTTTCCTCTGCTGCCTACCCGCTGCCGCATCAACAATCTATTATCAAAGTAGGATGCCCCACTGACACCCAGCATGCAGCAGCTCATCCATTACTGTTACAGATGGAGAGCCTGATCTGTATGCACCGTGTCACTTAGGACACAGGTCATTAGTATCTTGTAGCACCCCTTCCTATTTCCTTACCGTGGTCTAGCACTGAGGCTCCTTACTATAAGTTAACCATAACAGTCTAATCTGTGTGTTTTATTTGTATTGTGCCCCCCTATTTTATTAGTCCATAGAATCCCATTAAAATTGTTTTTAACTACACAATTGCCTCATTGGCAGCTCACTACTTACTTATCTGGGACTAAAATGTACTAGTTTGGTCCTTGTAATCGCATTCACACAGTACCACCCACCTTCCTCTATGGTACTTAGACTAAATTCTATAACTAGACTAGCGAGTGCACGTTATTGGGGGCACTCTATCGTAGCCTACACTCCATCTCAGGAGTGACTCTCTGGCTTGGATTACCCTTTGAATTGTACATCACCACCCCTAGTGCACCCATATAGTACATCTACCCTCTGAAGCTGAGCGGGTGTCTCCCCCGTCTAAGTCCAATACTAGTCCGGGTCATACATGTGCAGGCAGCGTCAATAGTAAGAAGGGGTTAAGCAAGTCCAAAATCCGATCTGAGTCATACACTTGATTCTTTGCTGAAAGGGGTAAGGCAGAAGCAGGGTCCAGAGTCTATTCCACATCAAACCCAGACAGAGTAAATTAGATGCAGAAAACAAAAGTCAAGAGACAGCCACAACCACTATGCAACTAGGTGAGTTGCAACGCACTGAATTGGCCTGGACAATAAAATTTATTTATTTTAATTTATTCTTAGTGGAGGCTGACTACATCACTAGGAAATCTTTTTTTCTTCTCGTGTTTTCCTACTGTATGTTAAAAGAAAAATCCTGATTTTCCTCTCTCCATCGATGACTGACATTATTTGAGGATGTAGTGCTTACAAAAGGCTTTGCGCTGATGCATAATGTCTCCTGTTAAATTTCCCAATAATATTTCTGAATTTATTATGTGCTCTGTACTCGTTATGATAATTGTCACAGGAGACAAAGACAATTACACCAGGGATCAATACACTAGACAGAACTGCAGAGTTCAACAAAAGTACTTATTGGAAAATGAATTCATAAACTTCCGGTACAGAAGACCAACACAAACTCACCCAACTGGGATAACTGGAGGACCTCCATTCAGAGGTTTGCCCCAATATGCATTTCCAACTTGCATCACTATCCTCAATAGTAGGGGCAGCACTACCTTGCTCTCGGCTCGTCGGCAGTTTTAAACACCCCACTGTCGCATCCCTCCAAACTCCACACCAAGTGTCCGGAAACACCTTTGTATGACTTTGAATATTTAAAGGGTTCACTTCAGCTCTCCAAGTACTCTACAACAAGTCCCTAGAACAAAAGCCGGGTTCCTGCTGATATAGCCCTCAGTCTTACAAAAATGATGTGTTTGAGGTAGCACTCCACATTAGTGGTAAATATACAAATAAGGTGAATTGATGCAAGGAAGCAAGGGGAACCTCTACCACCCCAAGGTGAACAGAGAGATATACATATGGCCCCAGCACGCAAAATAGAAGCAATAGACAGTGGTAAATGGGACACATGGACTGTTGCAGACCACCCCAGGGGACCCACGGACATTTATTACAGCAATAGTTGAGACGGGAGATAATGAGGTCCTTTGTTAGAGTTTTAGCAGTATAGCGACATAGTAAAGGGTGTATCTTGTACTGTATCTTTACAATCTTATGGAGGAAAAAATTGACAAGTTTTATCCACATTGTTAATATGAGAGCAGAATGTGAAAGAGAAATAAAATGTCACACCTAGGAAATAGCCTTGTGAAACTGGGTGTATGATAGTTCTTCCAATAGTAATGGATAAGGGGGCAGTAAGGCCATGCATGAGAAGAAGTATTAGGAGCTCCATCTTTGACATGTTAAGTAAGTTTGAATTGGTGGACGGCCATCCAGGACGATATAGCAGAGACATTCAGAAATGTTGGTCTGTACAGCAGGTGTAAGTTCAGGGTATGAAAGGAAAATGTGTGTGTCATCAGCATAGAGGTGATATTTGAAACCAAAAGATATAATAAGGGCACCTAGAGTATGTAAAAAGAAAACATACGGGGGGTACGCCCACATGTAGATTGATGGGGGAGGTTTTGGCAAATGAGACACAAAGTTTCGCTAATTTTGATTAAAGTAAGTTTGTCGCCTGTTAATGCTTATACAGTACAATATATGTATGTGTTTGTGGGGGTGTAATATTCATGCATGTGTTGCGGCTCTCTGAATATTTTGGACAAATAGTTTTTTTTACAAAATTACTCTTCTTCCTTGAAAGATTGCAGACCCCTGACCTAGAATGTTGATTGACGAGCACGGTGTCTTCTTGAGTCTTTGATAGAAGATATCCTCCAATCATTGCTGTCCCTAGAGACATTCCCACTATTAAGGTCTATACTTTCTATTCCCACCCACAGGAACCTATACACACATCTGATTAACACACTAGAGAGATGGTTCGATTTAGCATACCTATTACAGACCAAGTAGACTGTTTAATTTAGCATACAAAAGTGGTCTTGCTAAAAGTGATGAAGAGCAGTTGCAGGGCTTTAGAGCAGAAAGTATAACATACTGTAGTGTCGACGGTTATTCTAACACAAACCAGTGGCAATCACCAAAAAGACCCAGGTACATGCTGGGTAAATGCTGGGTCGTGTTTAAGGCAAGTTTAAGGCATTTCTGCATTGACTAATGGCCCATCAGATTAACAGCGGGGGTCCCTGGCAGTCCCATTCAAACTGAATGGGACTGCCAGGGACCCCTCCTATATTAATCCGATGGGTCATTAGTCAATGCATAAATGCCTTAAACTTGCCTTAAACTAGCCAGGTTACACCCAGCATGTACCCAGCATGTAAGCAGGCTAGTTTAAGGCAAGCCTCAGAATACTCGTTGTCTTGTCTGTACATGAAAATCAGGAATCCATGGCCAGTAGGTGTGCTGTTGTCCACTTGTCAATCCACTTGTGTTTACTGCATATTGCATGCCACTTAAAATGGGCCACTTTAAAGATGGGACGCTGCTAACCCCTGCAGATGCTGCTTCCCCAGTCTGTCTCTAAATATATATGCCTAAGAAGTCACCTGATCAAAATTAAATTCTGCTCAGACACAGCCAAATTAACATGAGAGGCACAGAATACAAATATTATGTTAATTGTAATCAGAGGGTTACCATTCCTCTGTTAGCAGTTTAGTATGCTCAAATTTCCAGCATTGCAGATGTTAATTTCAATGACGGGATTTAACGCAATGCATACCTGAGAAAAGGAAGATGAAGTCGGTTAGGATTTTAAAATATGAGGAGTCTCCTAGTATTTCCTGTTCAACTCCATATTGTATGCCACATAAAATGGGCCACTTTAAAGATGGAATGCTGCTAACTCCTACATTCTGCTATCAACAGTGAAACAATGGTTTCAATCATGAATGAAGACGAATCTCTTTTTTATTATTTAAGTATTGAATTATTTGGAATCTAGGCCACCAAGGTCAGGATTAGGACACACTGGAAGCTGCAGATTTCTTTGTATTGTGTTTTTTCCCCCACGTCATAATTATTCATTTTTTCTTTTTTATGCTTGGACATCGGCCCCTTGGATTATTCTTAAATGCACTTACCTGCACTCCATGGGCAGCGCTGGAGGTGGAGAGGTTCTGGTATCTAAGGTGTGGCACCTTAGTCAATAAGAACACGAAGCAGATTCTCTGTTCCAGATTTATTCAGAGACAAGTTCAAAGCACAGCATCACAGCGTCAAATTATACAGGCATCCTCAGCACAGGTTATGGACGGAGAATTATTCAAATATAGGCAGTTGTAAATCCTAACATGATTCTGATAATTCTGAAGTCACCTCCCACTAATCCACATCTTTATACCCTGTTATCGGATTTCCGATAAAGACATATATGTACTTGTTTTTTTCCAAATTGTTACTCTTCCCATGTGTTCCCAATCAAATTGTGTCATACATCATACTGTGTCCCATCATCATTATTTCTTGACCCGTATAACCTTTCCTGATATCTGTCCTAATTGCCAATATCCTGTTTTTCCAATTATTTCATCTTGTGATATCTTTGTACTTCTCGTTACCAGAATTTTATCTCTTAATGTTTACACATTTTGGAACGATATATTGGAAAGTTGAGAGGCCCTCTTGATTATATTTTCATGAATATATTTCCTTTAATAAAATGATTTTTCCTTTTTAACTTCATATGTACCAGATAATTATAAAGAGACAATATGGCGTCTCTCTGGTTTATATATACATATAAGAATAGTTTAAGATATCTTTATGTTTCAAGATATATGAAGAGATCTTATACTATATCTCTTAATGAGTTTCAGGTTTGGCTTTCTTTTGTCTAGTTAATATCACACCATTCTTCAGAGATGAAATAAATCTCTGCGTGGTTCCCTCAACAACCCCACCCAGGATAACCCACACACGGGTGCTTACGCTAAATCACAGGGAGAGGCCCCTAGCATATAATAACATCCGAGGACCAGGAGAAACCACATTGAAATTTTATAAAACAATTTATCATTTTATTATACCTTGTCCTGAAAACTAATCTGATTTATATTAAAATCAATAAACTATTTAGAAATTAGATGGAAAAATAGATTAACTCAACCACATCTCTTTAGGTAATTCCCACTATATAGGTGCTCTCTTTTTGAGGTTAAGCTCAGTCTTTTCCCGGTATAGTCTCAGTGTATAATCAGTAAAGATTACTATTTGTGAATTACTATACAGCCATTTATCTGTACCTGGCCAGCACTGATATTAATGTGCGCCTCTTTCAATCTCTCACCTCTCTTGAGCACTCTCTCTTTCTCTCTCCCAATCTTTCAAACTCTTTCATTATTACTCTCCCTGCTTTACTTTCTCTTTCACAATGTCTCTTTACCTTGCTATCCCTCTCTCTCTCTATTCCATGCTTGCACCAACTATCTACTGAATTAGCAGTGCAATAATTTAATGATATCCTTATTCCTGTCTATGTAACTAGCTATACGTCAATCTGCCTAACTACATAGTTACAGGTACATAGATAAAGGTATATCTACCTCCGACGCATACACCTTCCAGATCCAAGATGGGAACCAAGGCACTTTTGACTTCTAAACGTTCTCCGCCTCTTGTTTTTTGTCTTCTCTTGGCTTTGTTTTTTCTTTTTTTCTATGTGACCTAGCACTTTTGATGTCTTTCAGTCTTACTTGAACAGTCCTTTCCAACTGTACATACTGTATTGTGAAACGCGTCAACACGTTTGTTCAACTGACAAATTACTTCTGTAAATAAATCTCAATTTAGTTAAAAAAAAAATATATATATATATTGTATATTGTTTTTCTCCACACTGTTTTAGCCATTGAATCCTTTGTATATCAGTATTGCTTGACCTGAAGAAGAGAAGAGAACTCTCGAAAGCTTGTCCGATGACATAAATTGTTAGTCCAATAAAAAAGGTATCACCTAATACTGAAGAACTCATTTATTCTGCACTATATATTTATTCTGCAGTATATCCACATACAAATAGACACTACTGTATATATTATATATATATAAATATATATATTACAGTAGTGTCCATTTGTATGTGGATGTCTACTGTCTATGGGGCCTATGCAGTAAGCACCGATAAGACAGCTTATCGCCAAAAAAGCCTACTGCTATTCAGTAAGTCCCGATAAGTCGTCAATAAGTGAATTTTTCGGCAAATTTTGTTGCCGAAAACAAAAAAATCTCCAAACGTGCGCCGATAAGCCACTTATCACCATCTTTACGAAATTGTGGTATTCTAGTAGCTCCGATTTAGCTTATCCTGTGCGTCTGCACTATGAGGAATGAACTTGCTCCGCCTTGATAAAATTGAAATCTTACTCACCAAAGGTGACTAGGACATCACCTTTGGTGAGTAGGATTTCAATTTTATCAAGGCGGAGCAAGTTCATTCCTCATAGTGCAGACGCACAGGAACATTTTACATATGTTTGTCATATTATTATATTATGTTTTGATTAATTGTTTTATGTGTTGTTTTATTAAATTTGCTCCATTACATTTATCCATTTTTGTCCCTGGGTAATGCACTATTGCAGTGTTTTTTTGTATGTTTTGTCTTTTATCTTGAGGTAACTGTCTAAGAAAGGAACTTTATCCACGACCACATCCATAACCTCAGCGCCACAGGAGGTTCTTTCCATCCATATATCTACTTCTGGTTGGGAGAGACCAGAACAACCTTTGGGCAGCTCCAGGACAATCTTTTGGACTTTTGTATCACAGGTTTTTAATTTTCACATGTATTAATTTGATTAATTTGATTTCTTTTGTCTCACGAGCGCTATATTGCACTCAATATATCACCAATATCCTGCATGTGTTTTAAATAATAAATCATTTATGTGCTCCGCCAAAATACTTCCACATGTCAAACTAAAACATAACATACATTTTCCTTAAACATGTATAATGTTTAGAATGTATAAAGCTTTTGCAAACTGACAGCCCATTCCTCTTGTGATTGGCTCCACCACTTGATCACCGGCATATCTCTAGCAATGCAGCAATTTTAAATATGAAGTGGCCACTCCTATAATATTGATGGTCAACATTTACCACAATGCTGTGCAATAAATCATTTAAAGAACCCGACGAAGCGATCGATTACAGGACAACTGATCGATCTGCAACATAGCTAAACATTTGTCAATGTGCAGATTTTATTGTTACACATGTTTAATGCGACAAAATACATAACATTCAATTATCCATAACTGTTAATTGCTACTCCATTTTGTGACTGTTGGGTACGTTTGAATTCATTACATTACAAACATCTGTTTTTCATAGGCTAAACAAGGTATCCGAATAGGTATGTCACAAATTCATTGCTATTCAGTTGCTAACGATGACACCATGCTAATGAACACATATTCATTGTTTGCAAACACACATGGAGGCTATAGTTTATAATGATTTGTTATAAAAGCTTTAATTCTTTCAAGTCACGTGACTTAATTACATACATACTTAACCACGTGACATCTCACACTTCATGGGTGAGATGGCGGGTGGAGATATGAATATACAGTCGAGACACGTAATGTTGAGGAGTAGAGCTCTGGCTTGGGAAGGGAGAGGGGAGAGGGGAGGGAGGAGAGGGACAGAAGAGGGAGGAGAGGAAGGGCAGGAGAGGGGAGAGGGACTGGAGAGCAGAGGGAGGGCAGGAGAAGGGAGAAGTGGTGCCTCGGCAATGGGTAAACCATGATAGAACACTTTTGGAGGGTCTTAGTGAGGAGGAAATTATTAGCCAATATCGTTTGAGCTCAGCAGCAATCTTCACTCTTGATGAAGAGTTAAGAGAAGATTTAGATTATGTAACAGTCAGAGTGCCGTCCCTGGCCTTGTTAAATTCTGAGTTCATTACATTTTCTTGCTTCCGCATCTTTTCAGACAACTGTGGGCATAGTAAGCGGGGTCTCGCAGTCGTCATTCTCGCGGGCCCTTAGCAAGTTTCTATGTTCACTGACTAGGCGTGCTAGGAATTATATTCATTTTCCTAGAGAGCAAAGTGGCTGGAACTCAGGAATGGCTTTAATAACATAGCAGCGGCGACTCTGTGTGTTGGGTGCAATAGATTGCACACATGTTGCGCTGACCCCGCCGACTGCATGTGTTCCGTAACAGGAAAAACGTTTACTCCATCAATGTGCAGGTCGTATGTGATGCCAACATGAAAATTCTGAATGTGGTAGCCAAATTTCCAGGTTCTAGCCATGATTCATCTATTCTGAGAAGCTCATCAGTCTTCCATGCCTTAGAAACGGGTCATTTTGGGCATGGTTGGCTGGTTGTTGAGTACATCTAATATTATTAAGCGTTAATATCACGTTTGTTTCATGTGTATGTCTTTTACACAGAATAGTTTCATTATTTGGACATATCATGTTGGTTATACCCAGATCTATATGAATTATTATTTTCACCTACATGTTGAAATGTGTCAAAGAGTTGTGAAACATAAAAATGTACATGTGAATATACTATTTCACATATCTAATGACCCACACACACCTTTATAACACAATCCACTTGTTATGTCATCCAGAATATTCAGCATAGTTTGTGCCAACATAGATGACATTAAATCATGGAAATTATGAATGCCTATACTCTTGATGTGTAATTTGACACACTTACATTCTACAAGAATGCGTAAAACACAGAAATATACACGTTTGATGCGCATCTTAAATATGTATAAACACATCACATCTGATAATACATATTTATTGTAAAGCTCTAGAATGTTTGAGGTCAATAACCATACATATTTCTGTACATAATTACATTGTTAAATGTGTAAATAATGTTACTTTCCATGTATTATGGGTGATTCAGGATATGGTATTCGACCGTGGTTCCTAACCCCACTGACTAACCCTCAATCCCCCTGCAGAGGAGCGATATAATGCGGCACATGTCCACTTGAGCGTTATTGAGCGGACATTTGGACTGTTGAAAAGTTGGTTCAGATATCTTGATAGGTCTGGTGGAGCCCTACAGTATAAGCCTCAAAAGGTATGTGACATAGTAATATGTTGCTGCATTCTGCACAATATTGCCCTGCGTCACAAACTTCCAGGCAACATATGGGAGGGTCTTCAGGAGGACCTTCCTGTCCATGCTGCAGGGGATCATGAGCAGACAGCCAGTGGGGTGGAGATACTGAGTAATGTGATTGAAACATACTTCTCAGGTAAGCTGCAAGTTATGTTTTCATATAAATGTATACTGCCCTTAATGTTCCTTAAATGTAAATGGTCTATTATTTTTTTTATCATAAGATAGTGCAGTCTATACACATATTGGGTATACAACGTCTGCTGTGTGTATATGCCCATATGACTATTGTATGTGAATCTCCATAAATAATTTGATGACCATGTCAAAAATTATGATTAATGTGTGCACGAGGGATCAATGTAGAACATATACAAAAGTAATAATATATGTATTTTATGTGTATGCGTTAAAATAATTTCATATTGATGTCTGCTGAATAATCTTTCACACTTCATATGTCAACTCAGCTTACATAAGTGGTGTACGTTAAAAAATATTCTCGTATATGTATTTTATGAGATCCCAAAAGTATTGACTAAAATCTTTCAATGTAAACATATTTTTAAAATATGTACGTCTATTTCATATACATTATGGACTGTGAATTATTAATATTGAATTTCAATCACAATCACAAATGCAGGTATTCTTGTTGACCACAAAGGACATGCAACTAAATTCAGACATTATGCTGATGAACACGGGCATATACAGTTACAGGTATTGTTTTAACACTCCAAGTAGATAAACTGGAGAACTTTTACAACTGTGGCATGGCTAAAGTCCTGTATTCTTTGAGGTCCGTGGTGTTTGTGGAGGAGGGGGGCACTGTGTCGCCTTGGTATATCCGACATTGCCTAATGCGTAGGCGTCAGCATCTTTCCTTGTTAAATACTACTGATTGCAGTATGCCACTGACCGCGGTCATGCTTGTGCGATCGGCTGTCATGCAAATGTTTGTTGCTGCTAGAGTGGGGATACCATGTTCGGGGGCGTTGCTGAGCATTGACTGGCGCTGATTGGCTGATTACATCATGTGACCATCGAACACTCAAAAATTAACATTTAAGCTGTATTGTCAAACGCATAGCACACATGAGCGTACGGACATGGGCACGTCACGCACGCGCATTGTGAGCATGCCAGGACTAATTAAAAATCATTGTGCTAAGCGCAAAGCACCGTCACCGGCACAATGGACTCATAATGCACATGCGCAAATGTAAATCTCTGATCGCGCATGGGCTACTGCACACGCCATAATGTAGGCCACCGTTCACTTGCATTTCACGATATGTCAGTGCTTGTAACTTACTTGTTAGATGCTTGTTCATAAATAATATTCAACACATAAAAAATTGTGACACCAATGGTGCCTGATATTTTGGTTCACCTTATTTTATTTATTTATAAAATGTTTTACCAGTAAGTAATACATTGAGAGTTACCTCTCGTTTTCAAGTATGTCCTGGGCATAGAGTTAAGACAAATAATACAGTTACATAAATGAACAAGGTATACATTATATACAAGACCTTGCATGCACAGTTAAAGAAAATATTTATTGTAGGTGTAAGTAACAGTTACAGACCAGATTAAAATATTCCAGTTGTGGGGTGCACGGTAAGAAAAGGAGGAGGAGCGGCCGGATTCTTTGTTGAGCCTTGGGATCATGAAACGTCTTTTGGAGTCTGATCTGAGATGATAAGTGCTGCATGTACTGTAGTATGGGTGAGGAGCTTGTTCAGATAGATGGGTAGCTTGCCCAGAAAGTATTTGAAGGCAAGACAGGAAAGGTAAACTTTGCGCCTACACTCAAGTGATGACCAATCTAGTTCTTTGAGCATTTCGCAGTGATGTGTGTTGTAGTTGTAAGCAACATCTTGGATGTAACAGAGATGTGGCAGTGTGTGAAAATAGTGATTCTTAAAAATTAATAGAAAATGTGTATATACATCATTATATATTTATGTCCGTGTGTAATAACGCATACTGTCAAAATGAAATTATTTAATTTATGATAATTACACATTTCAAATAACAATCTACAGGTGACCTTATGTGTTGTAACTAAATTAGATGCAGATGATGTAACGTTTAAATTTATGATCTATATTTTCCTTTATTTTGTTGGAAATGTATTTCAGAATGTAGTACACTGTAAATATACTTTTTTTTGGACTTTTTATGCACATCATTAATGGTTTAATTGCAATGTTGTTGATATATGATGTTTGAAATTGAGTCAGTTTCATGTTCTATATTTTTAAAGAACAGTACAATTCAAGATTTTTGTTTGATCATTCAATTTGTAACATACTTGTCATACATATATGTAGCCCTGATCCCCATCTGGGCTTTATTAACCCTTCCTTATCGGCGGTTACTCCGCAGTGGTCGGGGACCCCCCCCCTTACGATTCCGGTGGGGTGTGGTGTGTATGGGACAGCTGCGGGATGAGGAGATGCTGCCACTGAGGCGATCGTGTCGCCGGCGGTGCCTGTAGCAGGGCGCCGCCATCTTGTGTATAGTTGCGCATGTGCTGGGCATAAAGGCAGAGGCACGTGCATGCATGGCAGCATGCATATGCAGTTGCAATACATATGGGTGTATCCCCGGTCTCCCCACACTCAAGACGTCATGGATCGGCTTCTACAGCTGATCGTAATTCTGCTTTCAGCAGGGACAATTTGATGCATGCGCAGGCACGCCGCACTGCTATTGGTGAATGCCTAAACTGTGGTGCTATAAATAAATTCTCTGCACTCAGGTTTTAAGCCCCTGGACGAAGCCAAGGACCGAAACGATCGTTGGGGTTGTGTTTGTACTCCCTGATGTCCTGTGTCCTATCTTGATCTTTTGCTGAGCTGCTTTGTGTCATTTTGGATCAGGTTTTCATTTCATCTATATATATTTGACTCTGCATTTTCTCTGCTTTGAATCATTGCAGTATTATAGCACTGATAGTATTTTCATCTGGTGCTTTGCACATTCCCTTACCCTAGACAATATTAGTTACATGCTATTGGTGTTTTTCATGGCTGTTGGAACTGCAGGTTAAAGGGTGTCTTTTATCAGTGTGGGTTTATTTGGTGTGTGATTTTTTAGTACTAAATATTACAGCAATTCATGCAGACATATTGTTTATACCAGGTCCACTTTGTTCACTCTCTAACTTAAATTTCAGACCAGCTGGCCTCATTGGGAAGAGGGTTTATTTTAGACCCTCTTTCTCAATTAGTTTACAGTACTTATGTGAGGATTCACTGATCATTTGTTATTTGCTCATGCAAGTTATCATTAGTGAGGGTTTTTCCCTATGTATATGTGTATAGGGAGGCATCAGGGACTGTTTTAACGTATATGTTCATATTTTGATGTTCTTAATAATATTTGTACGTATATATATGAGAGTATATCTAAGTGCTATTATTGGAACACGTCTGCTCTATTTTGTTTCCAATTTTATATCCGTGTTTATCAGGGAGATAGACTTATAGCTAGGACATAGCATAGAATCTTTCCCTTCTTTTGTATAAACCACCTGACCAGATATGATATTTCAGAATAGACTCAATCTTTTTAAAATAAAGGTTGGATAACCCGTCTGGGCCCGGGGCCTTGGATTTTTTTTTAGAAATTTAATGGCTACAGAAACTTCCTTCATTGTTATTGGGTTTCCTAGTTGACTGGACTCTGATTCATCTAATTTAGACAGTCTTGTTTTTATATAATCGTCTATTTTTGTTTCTATATATAGATATATATCTGCTTTGTTGACTTTTTATATATAGATATATATCTGCTTTGTTGACTTTCTCATAAAAAAATCTGGTTTGTCCATCGCATTGCTTTTTCAGTGTCCTCTATCAGTATATTTTTACGTTCCGTTATATCTTTGTCAATTTTTGCTCTGACTGTGTCTATTGGGTTTTGTTGATAACTCTCCTCGTTTTCTCTAATACTATTGTTTAGGCTGTTTATCCTCTTATTCTTCTCCCTTTTTCTATATGAAGCAATGCTGATTATTTTACTTCTTAGAAAGGCTTTATGCGCGGCCCATAGTGTGCTATCTCCCACTTGTCCATTATCGTTTAATGAAAAATAGTCTTGTATAGCAGCCTCTATAGCACTTTAGATTCTGGTATCATAAGTAGGTCGTTCATGCGCCAGCCGGTCTTAGGTGTAGGTCCCGTAGGGTTAATAATACTGGGGCGTGGTCTGACCAGGTTATATTATCCATCTCTGTTTTCACTATACGGCCTACCAGATCTCTAGATATAAAAATATAGTCAATACGTGTATATTGTTTATGTGGGGCTGAGTAGAATGAATATCCTTTAGTTGTGGGGTTCATCAGTCTCCATGTGTCTGCCAACCCACCCAATCTTATATTTTGTTTGAAGGCTTTTGAGCTTTTCAGTCTCGAGTGGTGTTCTCTGCCCGTGGATCTCACGTTATCCCTATTACTATTCATAACCGTGTTAAGGTCACCTCCAATTATTAAGTAGCCTTTTCTGTTTTGACTAATCGCATCAAATTCTTCATTGATAAAAGCTTCCTGGTCATCGTTAGGGGTGTATTAAAATGCAAAGGTTAGTTCTGCCGTGCCTAGTTTACCTGATATAATCAGCATTCTTCCTACCCTGTCTCGTTTTATTTTCTATGGCAATTGGGACACTAGTTTTAATCAACCAGCTACTCCTGCCTTTTTGTTTCTCGCTGGAAAATGGTAGATTTGGTGAAAATTTGTATCTTTTAATCTGATTATATCATCTCTGTTCAGGTGTATTTCTTGGATCATATAAATCCCCTTGATTAGCTTTAAAATCTCTGAACATGAACCTCCTTTTCATAGGAGAGTTTAAACCCTTAACATTCTGGGTGATTACTTTTAATCGACCTGCGGTCATATCTGTACTTGATTTTTTATTTTACTGATCTTGGTGCGTACAGGTGGATTCCAGTTAGGCTGGGGAAACAATTGGGGAAAATCAAAAATAACTTTGGGGGACTTCAACTTGGTGTGGGGTAGAGCCCTCTGATAATTTGGGCCTTTGACTCTGTCCATGGGGATTTTGGGACATACAGAGTATAAAAAAAGGTGTGTGTGTGGGAGGGGGGTGCATTGTGTACTTGTAATCTGATGGACTTTAGATGTATACAGTTGCCAGCTCAACTTGGTTATGTAATAGTTGTCATGCTCATCGGACGTCGTTCCCTCCGGATAAATCTTACTGATACTAAAACACATATAAAAAGAGAAACTACAGCAATCAAACCTTTAACCAAACATATAATACAATGGTACAGGCATACCCCGCATTAACGTACGCAATGGGACCGGAGCATGTATGTAAAGCGAAAATGTACTTAAAGTGAAGCACTACCTTTTCCCACTTATCGATGCATGTACTGTACTGCAATCATCATATACGTGCATAACTGATGTAAATAACGCATGTGTAACAGTGTCTATAGTCTCCCTGCTTGCACACAGCTTCGGTACAGGTAGGGAGACAGTATTGCTGTTCAGGATGTGATGACAGGCGCATGCGTGAGCTGCCGTTTGCCTATTGGGCGATATGTACTTACTCGCGAGTGTACTTAAAGTGAGTGTACTTAAAGCGGGGTATGCCTGTATACAGTTCTATATTGTTAACTATTCATAGCCTGAGGGGATATAATACTAGCTTTACCCTTGTAGCCCCAGCTATTCCACTTTTTTTTCCCCCTCATATCTCCACGCCAAAGCCTCCTTGTATTCAAGGTGGCACGGGAACTCAAAACTAGAGGCTCTGCTCAGTATATACCTTCCCCCGTTTACACAAGTTGTCTCTAACTCCAGAATATAAATACGCATAATTTGGCCATTCTAAGGCTATCTTGAGGTTGCCATAACTCTAGACCACCTTCTATGCCTCGGATGCGGAGGGGTCTTCTCTGTGTCTCCACTTAGTTCCCGCCTGGACCTCCAGGCCCAGCCCGGTGATAAATGCCGGGCCTTCCTCCGGGCTTCTTAGAGTAGCTTGCTTTCCCTTATATGAAGCCTGAAGACGAAATGGGAAGCTCCAACGGTATCTAACGTCTTTGCTTCTTAGCCCGTAATATCTTAGCCCGTAAAGAGTTCAAGCTTTTTGGCTAGCGTTATCGGCACATGGTCCAAGAAGATCTGTAATTCTGTGTCTTCAAAAAGAATCTTGTCTTGGTTTCTAGTTTTATTGATTATTTCCTCTTTAGTTGAAAAATAGTGGAGCCTTGTGATTATGTCTCTGGGGCCTCTATTTTCAAATTCTCTTGGCCTGCATATAGTCTGTGGGCTCTGTCTAGTTCCAGCTTGGCGTTGGTAGCTTCAGGAAGTACACTTTGGAAGAGCCTGTGCAGATAGACTTGATTTGTTCATTGGGGACTGACTCTGGGACATTTCGGATCCTAACGTTATTCCTTCTTGATCTGTTCTCACTCTCCTCCTGGGCATCTTGGAGTCGAGATATATGTTCTTTCAGTTGGGCTATATCTCTGTCTATCTCCACCTACTTTTCGGTAGCGGCCTCCACGGCTTCTTCAAAGCCTTTGGTCCGTTCTGCAGCTCTTCATGGAACGTCTGCTTGATTTCTTTGACCCAGGCCTTCAGATCATTCCTAATATCTGAGCTTTGGTCTGCGTCTGAACCTGATTCAGTTTCTTATTGGTCCTGAGGTTGTTTTACTCTTTGTTTGCCTGATGGTTTAGGCATTGTTTTTTTTTTTTTTTAACGAAGAGGCTTCCGATCTGTCTGCCTTTTTTGGGGGAGCCATGTCTCGATCGCGCGTCTAGAGGGGATAGGAGAAAGTCAGTCCCTGGCTAGTCTTTTTTTTTTTTTTTTTTGTACTTTTTATTTATCTATTTCAAGTTGTAGCTTCCTGATAAGGCCCTAGTCCTGTTTCTTTGCTTGAGTCAGTACCACATTTGCACCCTTTCACTTGGGCATTCTGCTGTTACATGAGATTGTTTTTGTGATCGAGTTATTTTAGGGGTCCGGGGTTTTGGGGTACGTGGCTGTTCAACACAGCGTTATTTTTTTATTCTTTGTTCTTTGTTTGCTGCGATGTACAGATGGTGCACACAGTAAACAGTACAGACTTTTCAGGGATATCTGGTGGCCATTTTAAGGTGTGTTAATGTGACTCAGACAGACCCCCTGTGTCTTCGTACTTCCGCCGTGGGGGAGAGTGGGGCTGCTCAGGAGGGGGGGGGGGGAAGAGTCAGGAGAGGGGGGGCAGGATCCTAAGAACAACAGACACACACACACATACACTGACTGACACAGACACACACAAGGAATTCAGTTACTATAAATATAAAAGTGCAAATAGCTAAAACACGCTTTCCAAGTCAAACTTCTTTGCGTTTTGGCACTGAAATTGTTTTGATTAATTAAAAACATCATCATTACAATTACAATTTCTGTGTCAAAACAGTGACAAAAGACAAAGAATTTTCACTTAACAAATGCACGTGATCAGCACACACACACACAACTTTTTTTTATATATATTGGGTGGGTTTTATATGTATTTGTTTTTTTTATATATATTTGTTTTTTTGTTTTTTAATGTATTTGGGGTTTTATATCTATTTATTTGTTTCTAAAATGTTTTACCAGGAAGTAATACATTGAGAGTTACCTTTCTTTTTCACGTATGTCCTGGGCATAGTTAAGATGACAATAATACATGGTTACAAATACAGTTACATAAGTGAACAGGGTATACATTATATACAAGACATTGCATGCACAGTTAGATATAATATATATTATAGGCGTATGTATTATCTGTAACTGTGCATGCATATGTATTTGGGGTGTTTTATATGTATTAGGGGGTTATATGTATTTGTGGGAGGTGTTTTTTGTATGTATTTGGGGGTTTTGTATATATATGGGGAGGATTTTTTTGTATGTGTTTGGGGTGGTGTTTTCTGGTATATATTTTGTCGGGGGGATTGTGTGAGGGGGGAGGGAATGAGTGTGAGGAGGGGGATTGAGAGTGGGGTAATTGACGGAGGTGGGGAGAGAGAGGAGAGGGGGGTGTATGAGAGGGGGTGAGGGAGTGAGTGCGGAAAATAGGGAGTAAGAGTGAGACGCAGGGGAGAGAAATACATGGGAGGGAGTGAGTGATTAAGAGTGGGGTAATTGGAGGGAGGAGAGTGAGAGGTGAGATAGGGGAGAGAAAAACATGGGAAGAGGGTGTGAAATTGGGGGGGGGCTTCGCAACACTACTGATGGGGCGGGGGCGGACATAAATCTAGTCCTGGGCCCCCGTAAATCTGTCTGCAGCCCTGCTGGAAGCCACGTGTCTCGCACTTTGCTTAAGCTGCTCCATCTCATACGCTACATGGCTTCCCATTACATATTGCAACACTGAACACCCTGTTCAGGAACCTACAAAGTTAAGGTGCTCCTGGGGGGGGCGACTTTAGAGGATCAGTGATAGGGGTAGCAATGGGGGGGGTGGGGCAGGGACTTAAAAGGATTGGTGATGGGGGTGTTGGTTAGGGGAGTGGAGGAAAGATTCTGGATAATCTCTTGCTTGCTTTAGCAATTCGTAATTATTATTTTTTTTGTGCTTGTCCATTATTGGCAGATATTGGAATAAGAGAATAGCAGTTTGATGATTACATTAACATGCTCATTCCTGTCCCTACTACCTTTATACCATGAATGCCATTTCTCCCTATATTGATGATAGTGGAGCCTTTGTCCCAGAGATTTTATAATCTAACCAGTGTTGTTAAAGGAAACAGATACAACAGAATTATTTGTATGTACACCATTATGTCATGTGTACAAGCAGAAGTTAAACAAGAAGCTGTAAACACATGGAAATATATATATAGCAGAAGAGTGTAGGCTTAAATGCATTGCAGAGCTTTTTTATTGGATACATTTAGTGCTGCTTTTTGCATCTCCACTGATTTTGATTAATATCACACTTGGGCTTTTTAGGGAAAAGACATTGCCGAGAGATAAGAGAGAAACACACTAATAGGCTGCTAGAAAGATGTCCGGTATAAAGAAATAAATCCATGTGCTGCCTGCATACATGTGATATTAAAAGCCAAATGAATAACAATGACATCGAGAAAGAGCATAGATAAGCTAACAAAGCTTAGCCTTGCAGAATAGCAACATATAGTGGGATAAAGCATGCATAATAACTGAGAGGTATAGAAAGAAAAGAAGGAAGGGAAGGAGAAAAAACAAGAAATGACCTAAGCTGAATGAAGAATAACCAATAATAGAGAATGACGGACAAAGCTGCATAATCCAAGTAGTACGGAATCGTGACCTTGTGATTTAGCTACATAAAGGTCATTGGAGAGAATGGTTTGAATACAAAGTGTAAATAGGTATAGAATTGCATTCATAAAGGTTTCTTAAGGAGACATTTAAGGAAGGTGTGAAATTTTTTTAAAGAAAAAGAGTAAACATATTAAAAGTTAAAAGCACCGGAGACAAATGAACCTATTCATTAAAGTGGGCGTATTGCCATGCAGGACTCTCCGAAAACAATCTGAAGCAATAATAATTGGACATTTGTGCTGTACTCATTAAGAATTATCTGTGCACACTCAAAATACAATCTTAAAATCTCTATGTAGAGCCTTTTTGATTTTTTAAATACAGCGGAAGACGATGTTTTGGTCAGGTTCTGCAGCTGGCTGATCCCTGGATACTTGCCTGTGGAACCAATATGGCGATCAAATCTTGTGGAATCATCGAGTCCGGCTTCCTACTGGATGATTACTTCTACCATATTGATTTTTACATTACAATTAGGGAAACTTAATCTCAGACTGACTGAAGTTCTAGAGAGATTATAGATTGTTAAAGTTATTCACTTGAATTATGAATAATGAATAATGGTTGTGAAACGTTAGTGAATCTATAGTACAGATTCCTCAATGAAAAGTGTTCTATGAAATTCGAAATATCTGTGCTACCAATTAAATTGAATGTTACTTCACAGAGTCTTATATTTGCCTCTAAAACAGTTGGAATTCTTCCATTTAGTAAGTGAGCTTTAAAAAAGATACTTTCCAATGTTGTTCGGCAACCTGTATTCCTTATTTTAACTCCGGTATTCTCAAATCTTACTATATACTAGAATAGGGGGCTCAAGTCCAGTACTCAAACCCCCCACCCCAACACAGGTCAGGCTTTCAGGAAATCCCAGCTTCAGCACAGGTGGCTCAATCAGCCCCTGCTTCTGCACAGGTTGCTCAATCAGAAATGCAGTCTTTGACTGAGCCTCTGATTGAGCCACCTGTGCTGAAGCCGGGATTTCCCGAAAGCCTGACCTGTTGGGGGGGAAGAGGACTGGAGTTGAGCACGCCATTACTAGATCACTTGAACGTTTACTTTTTTTCTTGTTGAGGACCACCACGATTCATTAAAATACACCCCTGTTCTTTTATTAAAAATACTGGAAATCAAACACATGTAAGTTATAGCATCATAATTGCTGTGTTAGTCCCGGAGGAAATAATATCTGATTAGTCTCCTTTGATTTAGCTGGTACGTGGGGTTTCAAATGCTTGTGTTAACTACAGTATACCTGTGGAGAACTCCTTGGTCCATTAAATCATGGACATCAAAATAATAAAGGTATATAGGCTCCTCGAGTGAGTGGTACCCTGTTGGGGAAACGCTGTTGTAAGGTAACAAAACAAACAGATCAAACGACAAAATAAGTATTAATCAAGTAATTTTATTTCACTTTTGTTCCATTACTGCAGCAACTAAAAATGAGCGTCTGGCCAAGAGATTATCATAAAAGTTATGCTGCACAAATGAGCCCAGTAATACACGCATATATAATACCGTGGTCAAACACTGTACAACAAATCAACTAAACTACACAGAAAAAAAATCAAAGAATCTTTGTTATAATAATTGTTGTAATGCCTAATTTTAACCCGAAGGCAATGCTGCTTTATACAAATCTATGTATATGTATACATATACATACAAACATATATTCTTGTAGCCTTCTACATCTGCTAAAGTATGTTACAAACACAATATGTTATATTCCAAAGCCACAGCCAATTCTAGAAATTCCAAACTGCAAAATTGCCAGATACAAAGCTAACATTACTGTTCTTCTTTAAGTTTAAGTTTTTTTTTTTTTTTACTAAAACATAAATATTTTAACATATATTTTCTTCTGACATTCAAAACTGTAAAGTCAATATGGCTGAAGTATTGTTTAAAAAGCACATATGTACAAATATCCTTTTTCAATACATAAAGTATTTGGCATAATTATTACAATCATACTGCATATGCATGTCTGCTCTCTCTTTTGTGTTTTTTTTTTTTTTTTTTTTTTAAACATAATGGAATATCTCTTCAAAGTTAACCAGTTATGTACAAAAATACTTGAACATTTACTATAGAAAAAACGTCAACCACTCTCAGCAGTGTACACCTGCTCAACAGTTTTCTTGGGAAAATATAAAAAGTGGTCATTCTTTTTCAAACGTTCAATAAAAAGCAAAATACACGCTTTACCAAAATTGACTTCCCAGCAAAAGAGGGAAATATTTTAACAGGATGATTTAAAATGCATAACTGTTCTGTTAATTTCCATAAACAGCTAGCACATGAAAGTGAATACAAGTGTGCAAGGTGCTTTGTACTTGCAGTAAACCAGTGGGAATTTGCCTTGTCTACTGTAGTTCTGTGGGCCTAGACATGAAACCAAAATAAACAAATAAAACAATATCGAAACACTAATTTTGAGATCTCCTTGTTTCCAGGAACAATGAGTGGACGGCAGTCATGTAGTGAAGCTGGAAATGCAAACACACAAGCTTCTCCCCAATACTGTGACTACAGCATCATAGCTTAGCCCTTTTAATTATTTGGTTATGGATATGTATATTTCGACTTTTGTGCACAACAATGTCTTATGGCGATGGCAGGCCCTCACTAAGTGGATTGCAAAAGCATATTAATAATGAATACAATAGAAAAAAAAAAAATATATATATATTAAAAAAAATATATATATATATATATATATAGTTAGCAGAAAGCAATAGCCAGAGAGATTGCCTAATAATAAATAGTTTTGTTCCAATATAGAGCATTTACAATCATCCAAGCTATATCACACTAATTGATGGGTCCCAAAACTACTGTGGCTCATTAACCATGTATTAATGTAGGAATGCTGGGCTGAAACGTTGATGCTTTTTCCCAAGTTAACAATGGTAGCTTTCTCAGAGTTGTATGCGATCTAAAATATTCATAGTATTTCAGGCTGGGTCATAAATACAAATAATTTGACTGCCGATAAGAACTAGTTGGCCCACCTAGTCTGCCCATTTTCTGTCTGTTGTAAATCTCACCCAATTGGATCCCGGGATTAATCTCATATTTAGAATAAACATGTATCTATCTCAAGAATTTCTTAATTCCCTGACTGCACCAGCCTCTGCCACAGTATTGCAACATACTTCTCCTCTATCTTCTCTTTAAAAAAAATTAATTTGTTGCTGTAATACAATAATTTTATTAGGGGGCTGCTGCATCTGTTGTAAACGCATTGTTACTGCACACAGTTGAAGAGACATACTTATCCTCATCCAATATAGAGCATTTACAATCATCCAAGCTATATCACACTAATTGATGGGTCCCAAAACTACTGTGGCTCATTAACCATGTATTAATGTAGGAATGCTGGGCTGAAACGTTGATGCTTTTTCCCAAGTTAACAATGGTAGCTTTCTCAGAGTTGTATGCGATCTAAAATATTCATAGTATTTCAGGCTGGGTCATAAATACAAATAATTTGACTGCCGATAAGAACTAGTTGGCCCACCTAGTCTGCCCATTTTCTGTCTGTTGTAAATCTCACCCAATTGGATCCCGGGATTAATCTCATATTTAGAATAAACATGTTTCTATCTCAAGAATTTCTTAATTCCCTGACTGCACCAGCCTCTGCCACAGTATTGCAACATACTTCTCCTCTATCTTCTCTTTAAAAAAAATTAATTTGTTGCTGTAATACAATACATTTATTAGGGGGCTGCTGCATCTGTTGTAAACGCATTGTTACTGCACACAGTTGAAGAGACATACTTATCCATGTCAAATAATCTTACAAATTATGGGATAGAAGCACCAAAACAGGACGAGACAACATATCCACTGCCTCCTTCGCATGCTCCATATGCTAAACATTGAGAATATAACCTTTTATTTAACTGTAATCATGTTACTGTGCCTATCGATTTACTGATAGCATTAGATATGAAATCTTGTCCTACAATAAAAAGCCACCGTTTTGTGAGCATGTATGACATGACAAACAATTCCTGGAACATACATAAAACATGCCAATTAATGCTCCTCGTTACACAGTTTTCATTTTACTTGGCTGTTCTGCAGGGTGTATTTACAGTATAATAAAAAGCAAACTTAACATAGATGTTGCTATATATGAGCTTTCAAGACCCCCAGGTTCCTCTCCTTATATAACTGAGTGGTCATGAAAGATCATGTACAATCACTGATCAAAGTGTGATACAGTAGTAGTGTGCACATTGAGCACTTTTTTTTTTTTTTTCATCATTACAGAACCCTACATCTTTATTTGAATATATATATATATATATATATATATATATATATATATATATATATATATATATATATATATATATATATATATATATATATATATATACTGATACCTCTACATATATATATATATATATATATATATATATATATATATATATATATATATATATATATATATATGTAGAGGTATCAGTACCGTGTTAGCCGAGCTTCAATAATCAAAAAATAAATAGATGATACCGTTCTGTGGCTAACGAAATGCTTTTATTTGTGCGAGCTTTCGAGATACACTGATCTCTTCTTCCGGCGATGTTACAATGACATTGTAACATCGCCGGAAGAAGAGATCAGTGTATCTCGAAAGCTCGCACAAATAAAAGCATTTCGTTAGCCACAGAACGGTATCATCTATTTATTTTTTGATTATATATATATATATATATATATATATATATATATATATATATATATATATATATATATTTCAAAGAATAACTCCTTCATTTCTTCCCCGGAAGGTATAACATAAGAATGGAGTGACTGGGATTATGCTCTCATACAATCAAGAACAGTACAACTCCTCTTTTAGGGCACCTCAACCCACGATCCTGTCATGTAAATGTATTATGCACGTAAAGCATTGAAAGTATTTAATATGTATCAATTAGGAGCTGAACAAACCTGTCTGTAGCATGCCATTTCTATAGTAAATTTTAATTGGCATGTTTTTATATGTTGACAGGACTGAAACAGGTGGGTGAATGCAAGGCACTTTGAACAATGTGTACAACAACATCTATGTACTTTATGTTGTAGAATTATAATTGCCTGCAAAAAATAATTCAATACAGTTTTGTAATATTGGATCACCAAAGTCTCCCCATACATCTGCTTACTGTAACACAGCTAAGGAATTCATGGGGTTTGAGCAGCTGGAGTACAATATTGTGTCAGCACTCTTAAACTACGTTTACTTTATGACTCCGCTGTGACCAGTGGTATACTTTTTATGCATGCAAATGAAAATATAAAAAGCCTCAAATAAAGTTAAAGCAGCAATCCTCTGTAAAACTACCCCTACGCCCCCCCCCCCCCCCCCACCCCCTTTTACATAAGTAGAACCAGGGCTCCTCTGCTGATTATCTGCGCAGTTCAGCTCACGAGGAGCCCGCAGTTGCCACCCGGTAAAAAAATAATGAATGGTAAACTAAAATACAAACTAAAATACAAGTAAAGGGGATTGCTGCTTTAATCGAGCAACAAATACTAAATTGTCTTTCTGTATACAAAATGCCCTAAATATAGAAGATAGATTCAATTCAATTAGAGCTGAAAGCTCTATGTACATTATGTTTACATGTTTGAAAAAGCCTCATCAAATTAGGAAAAGAAAAAACATGCCTTAACAACATGCTAATTTGAAAGGAAATAAATTAACTGGAAGGTTTCAAAATTAGCCATATTCTACTGTATATTTAGGATTGACAAATATAACCAATTCAAAATTGTTGCTTGGTTTAGTTAGAGTGCATGTCAATAATAGTTAAAAACAAACGAACAGCTTATCAAGTATTTTGAAAACAAAACAAAACACATAACATCTGCTTTTGTAAAGAAAACAACATTTTATATATATAAAAAGGAAAAAAGAAATGCATTAGAAATCTACAGAATTTTAAACTGATCGTCCTGAAATAGCACATTGTAAGAGAATTCCTGTGCTTGTTCTTGTGTTTATTTGACCAAAAGTGCTCAGGTCAAGTTAATCCTGAATTAATATTTATATAATAATGTGCAAAATAATAATACAAAACAAAAAGTTCCACTTCCTTAATTAGGGGGGGGATCGTAAACAGTTAAAGTGCCCACTTTCATTAGGTATATTTGAACCCTTTATGCAGTTTTCAATTAATCATAGGCCCTTAAGGGTTAATTGTTCTAAAAGTAATGATATTGTTCATCCACTGCACTGAAATGAATAAGCATTTCTTACAATTGAGATACTTTCCGTGGGAAAGGCCGGGGGCGTGGAAGTGGCTCGGTCCTTTTACCATTCTCCAGATTGGTTGGCCGTACTGGGCCCGGTTTGGGTGGTAAAGCTGGCGGATCAATAGGGGCAGGGATTGAAAGGCATTGAGGTATGGGAACAGGGCGTCTCAAAGTCCGCTCATACACACTGTAGGGGGGCGGAGTCTTATTTTCCTTCCTGGTTGGCTCCTCTGGCATGCCGTAGTTAGAAACCATCACAGTTTGGTCAAACATTTGACTATCGAAACCAGACATTTCTGAAATGCTGCAGCGACTAAGTGAGGAGATTCCGCTGCTACAGCTTCCCGACAAAACAGGGGAATTAGACATCAGGCCGGATGGATGGCAATCTACAGGAGATGGTGTAAACGACTGCATTGAACCCTGCATAAAAATGAAGAGCAATGGTTATTATTTGAACTGTGCCACACTTGACTTTTAGAGCAGTGGTTCCTAATTCCAGTCCTCAAGTACCCCCAACTGGTCAGGTTTAAAGGATATACCTGCTTCCGCACAGGTGTCAATCAAAATCACTGAGCCACTGATTGAGCCACCAGTGTTGAAACAGAGATATCCTTAAAACCTGATCTGTTGGGGGTATTTGAAGACTGGAGTTGGGAACCCCGGGTTTAGAGAAACAGAGACAGGCTATGATTGGTCGGATATCAAAAAGCTGGTCCAACTTTGTCATGGGGTCTTTAGGGAAGCAAGTTACACACGGTCTGCCATTATCTGTTTTTAACTTCCATTTACTCACAATAAGGCAATGCATGAGCCAGTCAAATATAATATACATATACTGTATATGATAGCTAATTTATAATTATGCTATGACATGCCATGATGTTTCTGTGCAAGACCACCAAATGTTAAACATCATGATGTTCTTTTGGCCACAGTTCCTTCAGCGCTTAGGGGATACAGCCTGGTAGATTGCTTGGAGACTGGTTGGTGTGAGATACTGTACCAGCAATAATGTAACTTACACTGGCGACACACTTTATTCGAGCTCGGCTAGTCCCACGAATTCGGGTATACCCGGGTGTATTGAGGTTTGTGACTGTTTTCTGCCCGAATGCATTGGGTTATTTTCCAGCCAGGGATTGAAGCATTTTATTCCCGCTGGCTGCAATACTGCACAGTATATATATATACTGCATTACAATTCATGAATTTATGCCATCTGGTAGACACGCGAAGCATTGCAGCCTATTAAATCCTAATCATTATCATTTAACAGATCAGCCGCCCGTCAGCCAGGCATGAACCCAGGCTGGGAAGGCAAACACAACGGGGCTTGTCAGAGGTGAGGAGCGGCGCATTCCAGGTATCTGCCAGGTACATACTGGGTATTTGCTCGAATAAAGTGTGTCGGTGCAGTATAAGAATTTTTAAAATGGACATTTTAAAGCAGAAATAACAGTATTTTTATTTTGTTTTAATCAACTTACAGAAAATGTGTTTTCTCCTGGAGTACAACCCCCCCCTTTTACTTCCTGTACTTGGGAAAGACGCCTGTTTCTGGAAATGTTTAACATGTTTGGTCATTCACTGTCAACATAATTGCTACTAAGCCAATACATAATGGAAATCCTCTTGCTTTAAGCAAGTAAAAAATGTAGGGGACTAAGGATGGTTATTTTAATGGAAAAATGAGGACCTGAGATGCCACTAAAGCATTATCAAACCTGATATTAATAATGATATCCATTAGAAGTCAAATTGGCATTTTATTTCCAATTATTTTACTCTCTTCAGTACGGAAAAGTATAGCACAGGAAAGGATTAATTCTTGCCATGTCTCAGATACTGTTAGCTCTTACAATTCTGTTTTTATACCAGAGAATAATCAGTAACCAGTCTTACTAATTCCTCTCGCAAAATAAATGCAAAGCAGATTCCACCATGTTATTTCCTCTTCACAAAAACAGTGCAATAGATTTTAAAGCCAATGTAAAAGAAATTATCACTATACATTTATAGTGTAAGTGTGCCCTCTTCTGGCTGAATATTATTTTAATTCTGTGCAATGTCTACCATTCCGAGCCTGGAAAATAAGGCTCTGGTGGGTAATGAAAATCCTCCACTTTACAAGGTACATGAAACACAATAAGCCCATGTATGCATCTGCATGTCTTTCACAGATCAAAAGAACCCACTCCACTCACCCCATTGCAATTTCATACATTGGTTCCTGAGTGAAGAAGATTTTAGTGATCTGTGGAAGATATGCAGATGAACTCATGAGCTCCCTGTTTTTACTACTACAGTACTACTAAAAAAAAAAACATGCAGGAGCCACATACATATCATAAATAGCAAAGACTTTTACCTTCATAGGGGATCTTCCCATCAGAGAAGGGGACACTGCAGCTATGTTCCTGGCTGGAGAAGCTGTGTAATTACATAATACATGAGTTACTTGTCATAGAGGGGTCTACTGTATGTATAAAAGCATCACTAAATGCTTTTTTACTGTAGAACTAAATTCAGGCGTCTTTGTGCGACAATGTATAAAACCGACTGATGTTTTGTGCGTCAACATTTTTTTTCATAAATAAAAAAAGATGCAGATGGGTGACGTCAGGGGCGAAGTTTGGATGTTGTCGGTAGTGCACATATGCAAATAATATGTTAACAAAAAATTGCAAGCGTGTTCCACTTTTGGGTGCCATAAATGCTTTAAAATTGACTGTCTTGTTTCTCTTGGCATAAAAGACAAATCCAAGTACTGTAGATGCAAATAGTTCTTAATGCATTTACTGTGTGATGTACAGATGTAGCACGACGTACTGTCTATGCATGGTCACGTGGCTGCGGTGGTCACAGCAGCGAAGGTTTAACATTGCGGGGAGTCCCATTCAGAAACGTGGACCCCTCGCAGCTCATCCTGGCAAACACGGTCTCCGACGCCGCAGACATTGACTTGTTTGTCTGCAGTGCCGGGGACAGTAAGACTGAGTACATCTGTACACCATACAAAGAACGGGAAAGTGTGCGCAAAATGTGACAACATGAATAGTGACATAACATATGCCACTAGTGATTTTAGGAAAGACGTAGATTTCTTTAACCAATGCACACTTTAAAAAAAATTATATATATATATATATATCTTAATATATAAATCTGAAGTTTGTGGGGTTGTAGATGTGGCCAATCAGATTCGTCCGTGGGTCTGCCCGCCCACCCGCGACTCTCATTGGCCAAGAGGTAAGCTCCACTGTGACACACACATAGACACATACAGACATTGGTCCCTGTGTCCGCCCCCACACGACTCTTATTGGCCAAAAGGTACAGTGACATCACTGACACACACCTACTTGACTGTCACACACTGACACTGACACACCATACCCCCAGAGAACCCCTGCGGAGTCCAAGGTAACTTTCATCCATCTCACACTGTCACCCCTGTCTACACACACACTCACTGTCACCCCTGTATACACACACACACACTCACACCTGAGACCATGCTTCACACACACTCACTGTCACCCCCGTTCACTCCTGTGTACACACACTCACACCTGAGACCAATAAAAATGGAAAATACGGCTTCTTCACCTAATAAATACGCTTTCAGCTCCGCACACAGGCCCGCACGGACCGCACACACGCCTGCCCGACACTCCCTGCACACACGCCTGCCCGACACTCCCTGCACACACGCCTGCCCGACACTCCCTGCACACACGCCTGCCCGACACTCCCTGTAGCCGTGCACACACGACACTCCCTGTAGCCGTGCACATTTTACTGTAGCCTTGCACGCCATAGCCTGCACCCGGCCGAAACTCCCTGTGCCACAGACGGCCGCACCACACTCCCTGTAGCCGCGACCGCCACACCAAAATCCATAATCGCATTCACAATGTAAAACACCATTACACAAAATGTCCGCATTCAGCAACTGCCTTTCCCCCTTCGCACTCTGAATTGGCATTACAAAATGGCCGCCCGTCAAGCCACGTTCACCTACACAGTGTTAATTTACTTTCACATTATAAAATGGCCGCCAGCCTATGGCTTACATTCGCATTGGGCCTTCATGATTGCCTTCACGTTCAATACATCTACAGCTTTAACACTTACGGCGCCGCACGGGACTGCGGGGGGGCGGGGCCTGCACCCGAGAAAAGCACCACATGGGACTGCGGGGGGGGGGGGTGCGGGGCCTGCGCCCGAGAAAGGTGCCGCACGGGACTGCGAGGGGGGGGGGGCGGGGCCTGCGCCCGAGAAAGGTGCCGCACGGGACTGCGGGGGGGCGGAGAAAGAGGGGGAGCACAGAAATAGGGGGAGAGGAGGGAGCGGGAAATTTAACTCACGGGCAACGCCGGGTATATCAGCTAGTATATATATATTTGCAGACCTGTCTAAGACATGTGAATGTGCTCACAAGGGATATTCTTTATTAGCTATATGCTAACGGTGGAGGTTTTTTGTCGCCTTTTTCACCCACCATAACTTAAAATGTATGGTAAACCTACTCAGCCTATAAATATTTCAAGGCAAGTAAAGACCAACCTCACACTGATGATACCCATCAAGGTTGAAACATTTCTGTGAGTGGTCTGTACTTGCTTTGCTAGTCCCATGTGGTGCTTAAAAGCTGTGTGAACGGCGATGCATCAGATTAAATGGGCTCCATGTGAGTGGATATTCCAGGCAAAAGGTGACACATTGTGTGCTCATTTGCATGTCATTTCCCAGAATCCCTTGCTGCAGTGGACACACTGTATTCTAGGTGATAATGGTTGAAAGGCAGGGGTGCAGACCTGTCTAAGACATGTGAACGTGCTCACAAGTGATATTCTTTATTATAATATATATACATTTTATTTTTTATTTTTTTTAAACATATCTTTATACATAGCCCCCTTTGCATTTATAGTATTCATGCTGTATATTATAATGTGGCAATAAAAAACATAACTAACAGATAAATAGAGAATGTTTCAAAAATATGCTAATAAAATATTTAAAACAGATTAGTATCATCAGTTTTTAGTCATCTCCTCCGAGTAAATTTTGGGGAATATATTGACATTTTAATTGTATGTATTTTTACTAAAATAACATCCACTTCTGTATTTTTTCTGAATACATAGGGAAAACTGTATGCAGTAGGATTTAATTGTTTAGGATTTGTATGGAAGTATTTTGGCTGCATTTGTAGACTAAACCGTGGCTTGCTAACCTATGCCAAGGTTAATTTGTTACAATGAATGCTGCTAAATTTCAATAGTTGAAGGACCAGTTAGTGGAATGTTAGGCTGATTCTATAGTTCGGGTGTGCGCTATGCCATGCGCTCGCGCGGCAGTTTTAGTTGACTGAGGATAGCCAGCCATTCTATAATAGGGCCGCGCGCGCACGTCAGGGAGCTTGGAGCGGACCAACGAGGGAGAAGATGAAGAAATGAATGATTTCACGCTGCTACCGGCGCTGTAATGTGTGTATGTATGTGTATGTGTGTGTATGTGTATGTGTCAAAGCTAAATAAATAAAAAATATTTTTATTATTTTTTTATTTTAAAAATATTATTTAATACATAATTCACAATCTCTCTCTATATATATATATATATATATACACACACACACACACACACACACACGAAAAGCATGCGGCGTTCGCACATGCACGGCCGCACACAGTATAGAACAGCCCTTAAGCAGATTGTAGACACTCACTTGTGAATGTAAAAGATGTCTAATATCATTTGAAAGATTTCCTCTTTTGGTTGGATATCTATAAGAGCGCATGTTCAAGCTTTAGTGACGCTGAGGAGGACCTGTGGATTGGGTCTCCTTTGAAAGTAGTAAACAATTTTGGAGGTTTTTTTTACATTTTTGTTTTTGGGGTTCACCATGCTGGATTATTGAACAATTGGGACTTAAAGATTTCCTCTTGGAATAGTTGTGGAGGGGTATCAAACCCTAATAATTCCCTACAGTTTATTCAGGATTGGGGGACATTGTCTATTTTTTCCTGTTCAAACCCCTATAATGCCAATGAGGCTCCTTTTCTTTTTGTAACTGGCCTCAGCCTACAGGACTATTAGCCATGGTTGGCTAATAGGCCTATAGGCCATGATAGAGAGAGGGTGTTCAGTGAAGTGGCCGGGGGTGGGAGCGGGGAGGTGGAAAGGTTATAAGTGAACCTACGGTGGGGATGTTAGGTCACTTGGGGAGTGGGCATAAGGTTAACCCCTAGTATAATTTTGTAATCCCTTACTAGCCTCTTTGGCATGCAAGAAATAGATAAGTGCAATAGGCTAGTGTTAATATCCCTAACCTCTTACTGGTCATAACCGTTATAAGACATGCATTGTGCATTCCTTTGTGACCACTGTCTTTAATAAGGGGCTTACATTTGATGTAATGTGTGTGTTTATTACATTTTGACCTAGTCCAGACCGGCCATCTGGCTGACTTGGTTATCCATATTGTGCCCATAATATAAATCCTAAACAGGTCTTTTTGCCAACATGGACAAGTGAAACAAATGGCAAAGCTATTGACTGCGATCTGATATTGCAGCTCTTTATACTTACAATAACTGAATAGCATGTGTATGAATAATTGAGTAATAATTACTCCTTTCTTTACATGATAATTATCTCTCCTCTAACATTAGCTTAGCAGCCTTGTCCTTCACTTCACCCTGTATTGAGTAGGGTGAATCATCTTTCCCACACTTCACCGAAAATTGTTGACAATATCACAATAAATTAATGAACACAAACTACATCAGAACAAAAATCAGAGGTTGGTTAATTTAATTTCCTTTTAATATTTCTTGGTATGTTGTTTTTACTGTATGGATTTTCATGATTTCTAGGGGAAAGTACTGTATATGCGAATGTGTGTGCTGTGGGTTGTAATGTCATTATCCTCTTTGTGCAGCAGAGTCTTGACTTATGGTTCGAAGTTTGGCAGAGAAAGCAAAACGATAGTTTAAAATTAATTTATCTTTTCTTTTTCCCCTTTCCATGAAATGGAAATTTAATTTGCAATAATCTCTTTCCATTTTTGGAACCAAATATTGAGGACCTTTTCTAAATGATACCCTCTAAACATTATCAGGTCAGCTACAATATAAAATAATGAACATCTGGCGAGTGAGCATTGCTGAGAAGTCACACCTACCAGATTGTGTAGGTCTTGGTGGCACAGGGGGACTCATAAACCTTCCACTCTCCGACATACTTTTGGCTTCTTTCCCGCTGTCCAAGCTCCAACTGCTTGGGGTTGTATTCACTGCTGTAAAAGAGAGGCAGAACTGATACAAGCAACCTGCAATTTCACTGTTGATTCTAAAAGTCAAACAACTCAGTGAGATAATTTGGTCAAAACCATCATCCTTCCCTTTTTTAGATTTAGGTTGGCTGCTCTGGACATCTGCCGCCAACACCACTGGTTCTGGAAATCTCTATCGCCAGGAGCACTCCAAGCTTTCCACCCAACATTACATTTCCAATTGACAATAAAAATAGAGCCATTTACACATCAGAATCCTAGGCGGTCTATAATGCTGGTTTAATGAAATATCTCGTGATAAATTGCATATAACATACGTAAATAAAAGTACAGCATATCAACTTGTGCAATTGTAAGAACTCTTATGTTGGTCGGACTTGGTCCATTAAGAGATCTTCCAGCCTGCAGTAAGCCCTTCACTTCTCCAGGACCAATACGGCTACTAGAACCCCCAATAGGAATGTTATAGGCTAGGTTACCTTTTGGTACGTTGACACAGAATGCAAACTAAACCCCTAAAAAAACAGTATTATACGTTTAGCAATATTTGCAACAAAAATTCAATCAATAATAAAACACCAATGCCGATTAGTTGCTCCCCTTAAAAAATAAAAACAATGCAACTAGAAATAACATTAGTCATTGTTTACAGGTTGTATATACTCATGGTATTTTCAGGTTAATGGACATGATGCACCAAAATATCCATCTACCTTAGTTTGCATCTTACAGAATACACAAAGACACAAGGAGTTTGACAGGACAACATTACATGTGTAAATATGAGTTTTACATTTGTAGCACATCTTACATTACTATAACCTAGAAGCACTCTATGCTTGGCAATTATAAAATATCCAGCTGTGTCACTGTATTATATACTGGGGTTTCTGTATTCTTCCCATATGAATTAGAATCTAGCATTTTTTCTCCCAGAATCACACGTTTTATATGCTTTGATAATAAGTTGACATCTTTTTTCCATACAAGTGACAGAAAAATAAACAATTGCAATTACAATGCAACTGGTAAATCCCTTCACAGGGACCCGTAATGCAGTGCAATATAGACAGTATAATAGGTCTTTTCATATCTACAAATCTCAGCTGGGACTCTTAAAGGAGCAATCCACTCTAACTAACCTCCATTTTGTTTTACACTTACTGGTGAAATTGCCGGTATTACTTCCTGGTTTTTTATAGAGGCTTTAAATGTCCATCCAACGGGAAGACACAACCTATGATGTTAAAGCTTCCTAATGGGCCAGGATGTTGCATACATTTTGTTTTTAAAACCAGAGACATAACATAAAACACAGACAAAGCTCAGTGCACATCCAGAAAAACTTATATACGGTACAGTGCCTAAATATACATGTATAAATAGCTAATAAATAAAATGGTCTTTTAGTTTAACATTTTGGCCAAATTGTTGTAAGCCCTTGAGCCAAACTTCACGGCAGACCACGTTTCAAGGGTCCCTACACTAATATAAATTCTTAATAACCTGTGCATTGCCAGGAAGAATGATTTATAATAAATCTGTCAATATAAGTTGCAAAAGTTCTAAGTCTGATTGAAGCTTTTATTAACCTGTACATTACCAGGAAAAGCACTCTGTAATAGATTTGTCACAATCACACTGCATGCAGACAATTTGGCCAAAATGTTAAACTAAAAGACCATTTTATTTATTAGTTATTTATACATGTATATTTAGGCACTGTACCGTATATAAGTTTTTCTGGATGTGCACTGAGCTTTGTCTGTGTTTTATGTTATGTCTCTGGTTTTAAATATATATTGCCATGCTCAGTAGCACTCCTCTGTGAAACTTATATGCTTATATATATGTTGTGGGTATTTTTGGGGTTCAATTTGAGCTTGTAGGTGTTCTGTATGTTTTATACATTTTGTTTTGCCTGATGAAGATTTAAATCCAATAACTTCACTGGTAAGTATGTCTGGAACTGGAGGGTGCCCGGAGCTAAATATAGTGGCCTTTGGCTCAGGGAGACACCCATTTCCCACCCCATGAAAGAAATGGCCAGCCCTCACATGATCAGTTATTTTTCATGTACTGTATGTGGTATTTCTGAGGAGGACCAGCAGCCCATCTAAGGTAAATAATAAAAAAATACAGTTTGCATATTTTTCCTGGGTTAACAGTTTGAAATAAATATTGTATCTATAGTACCAATGCATAA
The DNA here is from genome assembly GCF_040206685.1 of Ascaphus truei. Lineage (NCBI taxonomy): Eukaryota > Metazoa > Chordata > Amphibia > Anura > Ascaphidae > Ascaphus > Ascaphus truei. The sequence goes on along the minus strand of NC_134487.1, from coordinate 73,890,552 downwards.
ATTACCATATTTTTACATAAATAATAAAAAAAAAGTATCTAATACGTTTTTACACAGATTGTTGATACTATCACTTTGGGGGGTGCTTATGGACGTAGCCACTACATCATGGTGTCTGCCACCCCAGGCGTCCCATGACATAGCTAGGTCATGATCTTATTGCTAATTTTTGTAGGAGAGAGCAGAATGTGATCTTTCAGGAAGAGGATCGGAACAAATAATGGAGCGATCACATGATCGAAAGTGCCATAAGGGGTCAAGCCCCTCTGGTGCTGCAGCCGCTCTGGTACTTAAAGGGTTAAAGCAGAGTTGGCTTTAACTCAAAAAGATCAGATCTGTTGCTGGCTCGAGATGTAGAAGAGAATCATTTTTACCAAGTAGCTTTTCAAACTTCATAGGTTTTGTCTTCGGTTTCTGTCAGAAGAAACCTATGAGATTTTAAAAGCTCTGCACTATTAGTTCACCTATTAACTGTAATGTTGATCCCCAAAAAGATATCACAATTGACATGTATCTACATTTCTCTGGACTAATGCAGCTACTAGAGCTGTGAACTAATGCTGGTGTTGAAGGAAACGTCGTGATAAAGTCACGGTCGCCGAACCCGTTAACCTGGCTTAAATCTCAGTGTCAGCACTCCTTGTGACCTTGGGCAATTAACTCAATCCTTCCTGACTCAAGCACTACAATTAGATTGTAAACTCTACTAGGCAGTTACTCATTGTGCCTGCAATATCTATGTACAGCGCAGGGTTTTATGTCATTCATAGAGCTTAATTGCACAGCTCCATTCGTAACAATGGAGATGTATACTACATACATCCCACTAGCATTTGATACTCCTATACGTAGTCCACTTTACACAGAAGTCACTTGCAATAATCACTTTACGCAGAAGTGTAACAGATCTAATAAAGAAATATTCCTCTGTACTCCTAACAATGTTGGAACAAAACAGAAAGATCATCACACATCAGATGACATAAATATAAAAGAATGAATATATGAGAGTAATAGGGAGAAATACAGTGGTACTGCATGGATTGTGGGGACTTGATGATGAGCCTCAAGCCAAAAGACTGCTACAGTATAGAGGAAATAGAAAGAAGATACTGTACAGTATACATGAATTCATATGCATCCTCAACTCTAGCAAACCTAAGTAATGATATGAACTCACCATTTCATGATAGCATCCCACTAATAATACTTTATATTATTGCAATTATTTTCTGTACAAAAGTTTTCTTATAGTGCTTTCACAACATTATGTTCCCTACCACTTGATTTAAGTATACACTGTTCTTTTACCACTTAACTGTTCATTAATTGGTCTAACACCCACATACAGCTCATTGTGTAGACATTGGCATCATTCTATAAGGCATGGATTATAATTAAAAAGAAACCGAGTATGAAAATTGAATCTGAACATTATGCAGAGATGAATTGCATCAGACATGCACAGGGTTAGATTGCTTTGAATCAAAGTAATGTTGAATAAAACAGAAATATATAAGTGTACAACCTAAAATAAAGGAGCGTGCAAACTTAAATGGTAAAAAAAAGTAGCATAAGCAAATCCATGGTACATATGATAAATACCTCTATTTCAGACCACATGGAACTGTGTAATTTACAGTATTACTGCAAATATATATATATTTATCTTAGAGGTAAAGTATCAGATATTTTCTTTCTATTAAATTATGGTATTTCTAATTCATAGTTAAAGTTATGGTAAACAATTAAGTAATTAGAGAATTTAAAAATGAAATGAAAAAGGAATAGATGCATCAAAGTGCTCAATGAAACTTGATATACCACTGGGAATATCATAGCCCTTTTACTGCACCTTATCTTATGTCAGTCTATTTATTTATAACTGAAAATACAAACCTATATGATTAATATAAAGCATCACCTGGGCAACATAATAATCACCTCATAGACTCAGATTCACAAAATGGATAATGTCCCTGTACAATATGAATGGGAGTAAAAGCCGTCTAAAGCGTAGCACCCTTTTGTGAATCAGGGTCTTAGGCTGCGCTTATAGTGCTGGCGACGGCGCATCAAAACAATTGCATTGCCGCCGTGGTCGTGATTGCTGGAAGTCATCTCAATTACATTTTTCCAGCGACTGCAGCCTGACATCACCATCGCCGTCGCCAGCACTATAATCGTAGCCTTACACTTCATCTTTAAAAAAAATTGTTCATAATAGCATTTGTGAATGTGCAGAGACATTCTGGGCACTGCCATTCATACATTGTTTTTCACATCTTGCTCTTCTTGAGTCTAACTTCATGGTCAGTGCCCAGCCCTCACCCATCTCTCAATACTTCACTAAGCACTATCACCACTACCATGCCTCCTCTAATATTTATATTTGCTCTAACCACACTTCTTTCCCAAATACACTTGTCTTTGTACAGTACCATCCACATTATTGCTAAACCTCTATTCATATATCTCCATTTCTCCTTCCTTCTCCACTTCTTAATTCACATGAACTCCTTTCCGATCTTCTGATCTTACACAATTAGACTGTAAGCTCCTCGGGGCAGTGACTCCTCTTCCTTAATGTTACTTTTATGTCTAAAGCACTTATTCCCATGATCTGTTATTTATATTATCTGTTATTTATTTGATTACCACGTGTATTACTACTGTGAAGCGCTATGTACATTAATGGCGCTATATAAATAAAGACATACAATACACCTGCTGTACAGACCATAGTCTCTGAATGTTTCTCCGCTATATCATCATGGATGGTCCTCCTCATACATCCTCCCAAGCCTGGCCCTACTGCTCCCTTCTTCATTACTGTTGGCAGCACTATCAGACACCCAGTATCACAAGCCCGCTGCATAGGTGTCACATTTGTCTCCTCCCTTACATTGTCCTCACACGTTCACAATGTAGCTTAAACCTGTTGTTTTTTTCCTCCATAACATTGCAAAGATTAGCCTTTTCCTCTGACGCACTACTGCTAAAATTCTAACACAGGTTCTCATTCTCTCCCGTCTCGACTATTGAAACCTTCAAATGTCCGGCCTTCCTGCCTCTCGCTTGTCTCCCCTACATTCTACCCTAACTTCTGCTGCTAGCATCACTTGGCTCTCTCCTAAATCTGTCTGGGGTCTTTCCTGCTGAAATCCCTCTCCTGGCTTCCTATTAAATTCCATTTTACTCACAAAATTCTCCTCCTCCTCGTTTAAGGCAATGCACTCTTCTGACCCTCCTTTTATCTCAGCCCGAATTTCTCGCTATACACCTTCCTGACTCTTGCGTTCTGTTCAAGGACATTTTCTGTCTACCCATTTTGTATCTACTGTAAAGCCCTCTCCCACCTAAAACTTTTCACTAACAGGACAAGGTAAGAATCGATTATCCAGCCGCTCCATAACACAAAAATTAGGCACTCACCAGCAAAAAGAGGTTAAAAAGTAAGCTTTAATGAACTACATAAAAAACAAAAAAACAAACAGTACTAACTACTCTCCCACGTGTTTCACGCCCACTGTGGCTTGAGAAAGCACCACAGTGGGCGTGAAACTCGTGGGAGAGTAGTTAGTACTGTTTGTTTTTTTGTTTTTTATGTAGTTCATTAAAGCTTACTTTTTAACCTCTTTTTGCTGGTGAGTGCCTAATTTTTGTGTTATGGAGCGGCTGGATAATCGATTCTTACCTTGTCCTGTTGCTGTTTGAGAGAATCTGTTTCACCACCGGGTGCCTGGAGGAGACACTTTTGGCTGCGTCAGGGCAGCATCTGGAAGGAGGGGGATCAAGGTGGTGTCTCATCGTGAGTAGAGGGTACTCCACACCGGGCATAGCCGGGGCTAGGGGGACTTAGTGATTGCATATCACCACCAATTGTCCCCACTGTGTTCCTCCCTTGTTACCCCCATTAATCTGCTATTACTCTGAAACTGCAGCCCTTTAATCCTTATTTTCCGGTGTCAACTCCTATTACCATATTATTGCCTAGAGGCATTTTTTCAGACCTCTTGGAGCTTGTACACGGTTTTGTTCAATATAAAAACTTTCACTCACTGCCCCACACCTCTGGAATACCCCTCGCCTATATATCCAACTAGCACCCTCTCTCTCCACCTTTAAGACCCATATTTAAACACACCACTTTAACAAAGCATATTGGTAGATTTGTGGCTGATACTGTGCTATAGATCTCATGCATCAATCTTGACCTCTTGAAGACGCACTTACCAGAAAACCCCACTACTGTCTGCGTTTTCCCTACTTACTCCTTACATTGTAAGCAGGACCGGATTAAGACCTCTAGAGGCCCTAAGCACTTAAAAGATTTTGGTGCCCCCATATATATCTAATTCAAAATATAAACAATAATAAAAACAAATTAAAAATTGTATTTTCCGAAATGAATCAAAACTTAAAGTAAGATGGAAAATAATGTTTATTTTTGTATACTTCCAATTTATATATATATTAAAAAAAAAATCCTACTTTTTCTAATTGCAAAGTCTTTGATCAGATCCTCAAAACCAATCTTACGTAACACATCTGCTTCTATACATAGTAGGGATAAAGCATCCAGTCTGCCTTGTTGCATAGTTATTCTGTTCAGCTGCACCATTTGCAGTTTTGCACCATACTGTATGGTCCATGGTAAATCCGGCAATGGAAAATTTCTGTGGTGCTTCCCTTGATGCCCTAAGCATGTGCTTATTTTGCTTAATGGTTAATCCAACCCTGATTGTAAGTTCTTTGGGGCAGGGACTTATCTTATGGTTATGTCTGAAGCGCTTAGTCCCATTATGTGTTATATTATTCTGTTACGTGTATCACTGCTCTAAAGTGTAATTTACAGTACATGGATGGTGCTATACAAAAAAAGACATAGATACATAATGCTTTTGGTCCTGAATACAAAGATAGTGAGTGCCTGAAACCATCTGGGATGAGCAGATATAATGGACAATAGCTCTCCAACTGAGGGTTATTTTGTGTAACAGCTGCAGAGTTCAGCCCTGTTAGACCACCAATTTCATTAAATGAAGTTAAGAAAAATTTAAAATAAACAAGATACAGTTGTATTTAAGACTGTATGCGCAGGGGAGGAAAAAAGATGTCTGGGCCATAATTTAACTTACCTTTCTCGGGGGCAGAAAGATTTGGGTCACTCCGGGGCAAAGTGTTTTCTCCAATGTGGTTAAACAACATTCTCTGGAAATTTTAAAGCAATGGACATAAAATGTTAGCATACCTGTGTATCTGGTTTGTAACCATGTTTGTATATAGCAATATCAGTGACATATCTTGGTTTTTGGTCAGTCAAAAAAACTGTCATGACTGAAATGTGAATAGGTATGAAAAAGTATAATCACTCTCAGATTGCGGTGGATGAAATTGGCGACCGAAAAGGTTTACAAACTGTTTGTTGCAACGTCATGACAAGTCGCTAGCTGTTTGGCACAGCACATCAGCAAATAATAACATGCACATCTAGAATTTAGAAACTATAAACATATAGCAGTGATCTTCTTTATTTCTATTTTTTTTTTCTAGTATCAACAAGAAAATGTTAAAAGACCTGACGTAACGCAGTGTACTCAGGTTAACATTCACCAGAAACCGTTTTAGCGAAAGATTACCAACAAAATACTGTACTATAGATGAGCTGAGATTTATGGGAAATATTACCAACATAAAATTAAAGGATTTCTAATTCAATGACGAATTCTCTTATGAAACATCAGCAACTTCTGCCCTATGTTTTGTTTCACCTACCATGATTGCGTTGTTCATACTTTCTGGAACCCCTGGTTCGAAATTTATAAACATTTTCATTTTTCCTGGTCTTATTGTCAAAAAAGAAAATATAGCCGCCAACAATTCATAAATGTAAACATTTGAAATGTAGCATGATACACTATGAGCTACAAGCAACTGGGTACTCAACTATGGTGTCCCAACTTATTATCGAGTAGGAAGCAAGTGGCCATTTGAGCCTGACCAACAGAAAGTGGGAGGGGATTTTACATTTCCAGGGCACATGTTGAAAAAATTGAGAAAAAGTGCAGCGATGATTGCAACTTGAAAATGCATTAATAAAGGCCGTTATGTTTCATTATTGTTTCTTACAGTTCTAAGCAAACCCGTATCAGAACACAGTTGCTACATTTCTTAGAAAGCATCAATCATTTTAAATGCCAATTGTGGAAGTATAAGCGACTCAAAAGAGTATATTTCAATAAAATTAGTACTGCAACAGACAGGAGAATAATTGTTTTCGGAATAAACTGAGTATCAAACAGTCAACAGCTCTTATGTCAAATAATCTATTACAATGTCCACTCTCAGTGCATCTAAACTCCTATGTTTAAAAAAAGGTGATCAATAAATCAGAAGCAGTGCTGGCAAGTTTAACAAGCGGAAACGCAAAATACAATGCCAAGTTTAAACTAGAGAACAGATGTCCATCAATAAATACCTTTCTTTTAATTAGTCTAAATTAGTCAACAAATAGCATGTGTTTTGTTGCACCTCTGCCTTCTTAAGCAAAATCTATATATTTGCAATTGGTAAATTCTATTCTATTCAGATATAGCGTTAATTACATTTTGATGATACCTTCAATGCTGCTATAATATATATTTCTTGTGCACAAACGGACAGCTTCACACACAGGATGAAAGTGACATTTTAACCCCTTCTCTGCAAGAGGACCCCACAACACATTGCATGCATCTCTGGAAATGAAGTGGTGAATGGTCTACCAGCCATTGGTTAAATATTGGGTGTTCCGCCAACAAGAATCCTACATTCTTGCTGTTATTTTATAGGAAGTATTTCTAGTTCTATGCTTTTTTACTCATGTTATTTGAATGGAGAGATCAACTCTTAACTTGTATACAAACTATTTCATTTTTTAAATCTAATTCTGATTTTGCTTTATCTTCACAGCACACACTTTCAGTTGGGCTGACTAGAAGCTGACTACCTGGGAAGGTTCAGCCGGAATTGGAAATATGGCACTGCAGGGCCTCTCTCTTGGGGACAGACAGGGATTGTCTCTGGAATGCTTGTGTTTGTCAGATAACAGAGGGGACGCTAAAACAGAAGACACAACAATCAGTAGAACAGAACAGATAACACAACAAAATGCATTCTCCACTTATGCTAGATATTTTGGAAAATAGGCACCATTCACTGGAGATATTTGTAGTTCAAGGTTCTATTAGCCGTATTGGTCCTGAAAAATTGTACATTCTTTGTAGGTTGTGATAGTTTTAAAAAGATGTAATAGTGTATAATTCACTTTTGAATCCTTGCAAATCTTCAAGTTAGGGTTGAACTCTGTGTACACTGTTATTAAATGTTCCCCTTTAAAATGCATCACAACCTACAATGAATGTACACTGAAAATATTTAAACCAGACCCTGACCATAAGTGGGCTAACTTGAGCTGGTAATCAGATAAATCATTATTCGGCAATCAAAACTTAAAACACTTCTTATGGCAAGATTGTGATATTTTATTGCAGACAGGAGACATTAATACACAGCCCTCTATGCATCACGTTCCAATCATGGATTATTGCACCCGTTCTGGCATTAACTCCCATTTAAGTTAATGGGCTTTAACGGCGAAACAGGTACGATAACCCGTACTGGCACTTCATGTGTAATAACACCAAGAAAGAAGTGGGTATCCAGGCACACAGACTAAATCAACAAGTGATTTATTTAGCAACACATCCGGCGGTTTACCTTGTCTTCTACTGATGAGACGTGTGCCTGCAATACTCTCTGTGTTACTAATAACATCACGGGCCATATTTAGTAAGAGGTGCTACTCCATAAGTCAGCTATGCCTTATGAAGTAGCAATGCTAGAACATTTGGTCCTAAATCCTTGTTCCACATGGTCATGGACTCTCATACATGAATACCTGTTTTTCCTTGTCTACTAAGAAACTGAAAAAGATCCAGCTTTTTAAACGACTGAAATGTGCGGCTGCTGGAGCATCATCCTTCCTATCACAAGAACATAGTACACAATACCTCTGGCGCTTGATGGAGCAGAACTTGTCACATTAGGTGAAGCGGAATGTGTAGAACTCAGACTTGAGGTAGATGGACTCGGCTAGAAATCAGATAAAAGTCTAGGTTATGAACAAAGCACAATATAATAAATAAAATATAAATAGTGGAAATACATATGAATTACTGCCTGGAAAAGGCAACAATCATGGAAATTAATTTCAAGATGTATTGATATAACTATTAAAATCAAACGGCATTTAAAAAATTTACAAAAGTTTATTTCTACTATACTGTGATACAAGATAATTTATTTGAAAACAAAAATGACAGCAGCAAAGGATTTCATACAAAATAATTACTTTTAAAGAAATGTGCAAGGAAAAATATATGTGTTGTGAATACCAATATTGGACCAACAATAGTTTACAGAGTACAAAGTTTAAGAACCTCACAGGGTTCTTCTTCAGGTACAGTAGTTATACCAAAAGAATTCTGTAAGGTTCGAAAGCTTGTACTCTGTTGACAATTGTCAAAAAGTTGACATACCACATTTACTTTCCTTTTCTTCACATCTAATAAGGTCCCAATATTGCTTAAAAATGTATTTCAAATAAATGTAAACTGAATAGATGAAACCGAGGACATCTCAAGTTGGCGATTAGAATATTTTCTATAGCTATTTGGGGTTACAATATACCTACGTATAGCATGAAAATAGAAATAACCCAACATTATTTAACTGTGTAAATTTGTAAACATTGTATTTGATATACGAGACCACCCTGATACTTAGGGGCCCATGCTATAAGCCTTCATTTTAAAAAAAAATCGCCGGGCCATTTAAATCGCCATTTTTTGGAGCGTTGCTATCACGGTATTCAGAAAGCATCGATTATCTGTGATAGCAAAATTCACAAAACGGGCGAGTAGCCGGCGATGTAAAGATCGCCTCCCTGAAAAGGGTTTACCCGGCGATTTCTTTCAGCTGCATAGAGAGCTGCTCAGAGAGCCGCCTCTCCCTGCGAAAATCTCGCCCGAAATTAATGTTTTTTAATATAGATGTTATTACTAGTGTTGATGAGCAGGGGGACTCAGGAGCAGAACCGTATGGATTTCAGGAACGGGACCCCCTGCTCCAGAGATACAGGCCCCGTTATGGGGTGCCGGCATCTCCTATGCATTTAAATGTCTAGCGTCACGTCACCATGGGATTTTTAAACAATAGGAGATACTGGCACCCCATAACGGGGCCTGTATCTCGGGAAGCAGGGGGTCCCTGAGGCTAAATCAAAGCGGTTCAGCTCAGGAGACCCCTTGCTCCTTTCTGCACACTATTAATAAAAATTACATTAAAGCAGCTTCATTACCTTAGCGGCTATGCGCTAAGGCAATGAAGGGGTTAAGGCACCATAGCAGCTTTATTGTGGGCAGAGGGCACTTGGCCCAGGGTGGGTTATTAGGCCTACCGAGAGGGTTGCAGGAGGAGTTAACCCTTTCATTACCACAGTGGTAGTAACTACTGCTTTTATTTATTTAATTGATTGGCTAGTGCTTTTATTTCTTGAATTGGGGTGTTTAGGTGCTTGTGTATATATTTTATTATTGTGTATTTTTGGCCTTCATGCTTTTTTAGTAGGGTGACCATTGACTGCTATAGTGGCTTATCATGGCCATATTATATAGGTATGATGTACCACTATGCAAATCAATGGGTACAGAGTGGGTATAGTGGTCCCGGGGTGGGTGGTTAGGCCTCCCGTATCAGCACTTGATGCATGTGCTCTATTGTCTCTCAACATCATACCAAAAAAATTAAAAAACATGTAGGGCTACAAGGATAGTTAGCGGTGACATAATATTGGACTAACACACATCAGATTATTATAGTCTCAGTTACTCTGGTTTTGTGTACACGCTTCATAAATATGTACAGCACTGTACACGCTTTTTGTTTAGTTTCAGCAACATGTAAACACTTAATGAATTGTAGGAAAGAAGGACATGGTTAAACAGACAGGTAAGAGTATTCATTATTTTTTAAAGTTTTGCTGCTGTAAAACATTTATAAAATTATAATTCGGAAACATGCAAGTCTTAGCTCTAGGGAACCCCGGTTCCAGAGATATTTACCTTTTTTATGAGCCAATAAAATGAAAATAAATCAAAGATGGCCACTGAGTTTATCTAATAGGAAACTGTGATATTATGCTCTGATGATGTCGCAACTTCCTATTGACTCCTAGGATTGAGGCTTGGAAGGCGGCCATGCTGATTTACCAAAAGGGACCACAAACAAAGAAACTGGGGCTCCCCAAAGCTAAGAATAGTGTGGTTAATCTCAACAGGAACCCTCCCCCCGATAGTATATAAAGAAAAAGAAAAAATGGACTAGGAATGATTCCTGGTTTAAATTAGACTTTAACGTAACACAGCAACATATTTAATTTTTCATATAAGCCCCTGCCTGAAATGGATAAGCATTTCTGTGACATGGCTCCAGGATTAAGCCAATGAAGGTAAACAGTGTGCATTACAACAACCTTCTTAAGCAGCGAGCATGGGAGGCAATGATCTCCTGAACGGAGTGGCTTCCAATTCTAATGTTGCTGCAGTCTTACTCTATATCCTTCTCAAACATACAGTATCAAGCATGAAAAAAATATGTGCAGCACAATACCAGGGAAATGAATGTGTTAAACACAGATGGTGCTCAAAAGTAGGCTACTGTAAGTGATTCTCCTTTTGCAGATTCGTGCCTGTGGAGATGCGGAGGAGACAGACTGGAGTGTTGCGCTGACATCGCGGCCGGAAGTGATGTCACACTCCAAAATGGAGGACTCGTGCATCGATGGCACTGAGAGGAGGACTGGAGTGGTCAGATTTCTGTGAGACCCTTTGTGGTCTATCTGCACTTTGCCTGTGGGCTAATTGTGAGTGTAACCTGCATAGTCTTGTGTATTTTCATTCAATAGAGTATAACACTATGCCCTTCTTTCTTGTGTAACACGTTTCCCCACCCTAAGGGAAATTCACTGCTGTTACCTGCTGTTGATGCTACCTGTTAGGCTCACAGAAGGCCCTGAGCATTCGCAGATGTTGTTGGGGATAGACAGGACAGGCTTTCGGTGCTTGAATAATTCTTCTCTCTGTGGTACAGCACCTCCATTCCCTATTGGCCTACCGTTGATAGTTGCAGACCCCTGTGGAAAACACTCTCATCCCCTCCCTGAAGAACTGCAGCCAAAGGCAGGAGTATAAAACAGTAACTAGTTCTTTATTCTGTGGTGTACAGCAACAGCATACCAACATATACAGCATACATCCGTACACTCTCTTCTCTGACAGCAAGAGAGATTATCCCCCACTGGACCCTACATAACCCAGTGGAGTGTCACCGCTTGCTGTTCTCTTGGTCCCTGGACTCAACCCCCACGGCTTGAGGCCCCAAAGGTCTATCCCTGACTGCCACACTCCCTTGTGGAGTATGGGGTAGGTGATCCCACTCCCCTGAGTGAGGGGAAGGAAGGTGAACCAGACCCCTGGCTCCACACTTCCACACACACTCTAAATTTGGAACTGCAGCTCCTTTCTGTTACCAGGGGAGGGGCTCCAGGTCTCAGCCTAGTATTGGCAGTACCCAGGCCATAAACCACCACCCCTGTCACTCAACGGAGCTGCTTACTACAACAAGGGCTGATCTAACCCTAACACTGCTACCAGGACCAGGATTTACGTACAGCTCAAACCCGTTATAGCGCGATCCACTACAACGTGAATCGCTTGTAACGCGAATCTGCTTGTAACGCAAATCCGCTTATAGCGCGGTCTGAGCACGGCTCCCGATTTGAAATCCGCCTTACCGGCATATAGATCTCTCTCCTCACTTCATAGGGCTGTGTACATGTGCTGCTCTCTCCTCATCTCCATTACGTGCTCATCTCTCTGCTCCTCCACGTGCTCGTCTCTCTGCTCTCCCGTTGTGTGCTGCGTCATTTTTTTTTTTTTTTTTAAACATTTAATGCTTAATGCTTTATTGACTACCCGACACATACAAATTGAACATTAATACATTTTGTATAAAACACATGCAGGGTTCGAACTCAGGACCTTCTCATACCAATGCCTTACCTCTTACCTCTACACCATAGGCATTGAATGTTTAAAAAAAAAATGACGCAGCACACGATGGCAGCGAGAGAGATGAGCACGTGGGCAGTGGAGAGGAGAGCAGAGAGATGAGCACGTGGGGAGAGGAGAGCAGAGAGATGAGCATGTGGAGAGCAGAGTGCGAGCACAGAGCGAGCGGAGAGATGAGCAAGTACAGAGCTAGATGCCAGTGAAATTTTAACGCGACCCCGGTTATAACACGGTCTCCGGGTTGTGGACCCCAAGGACCGCGTTATAACGGGGTTCAGCTGTATTAGGCAGGGAATCTAGTGGCCAGGGGCAGCATGGCTACACTTGCATTTTGTCTTTTCATGTATTCATCATGAACATCATTGCATATCCAGTACCAAGCTACTGATTCCTTTATCATTTTAATCCTACCCACCTAATGTGAGTACAGTAGGTCCTCATTCACTATTTTGAGAACCATCTGTGTTTAACACATTCATTTCACTGGTATTGCGCTGATCACATTACTCACTGTGCCTGTTTGCACTCTGTCATTAATTCTATTTCTGTCAGGAGTTGCACAACTCCTCACATGAGCTGCACCAGGTAAATTAGAGATATCCTTTCCCCACATTAATTTTGTCTCTCGTATTTATGTCACTTGATTATTAATGGTCACATATATTAGAATTTATTGTGCTTTTTGCACTCGTTTTTTCTGCTAAGCATGATAACATACCTGCATGTTAAATACTTCATCCGAACTTTCTGATTGCCCTGTCAAGTTGCTAACTTCTGCAGACGCTTGAGAGGAGAGTGAAGACGAAGAGTATCTATTGACAGCTGGGTAACTCAATGGACTGTTTCACACACAAAAAAAAAACAACAACAATGAAATAAATAACCATGCATCACATGAAACACAATTGCAATGGGACCATTTTTGCCCTATACTTCTTTTCCAATTGTTCTTGTGCAGTTACACTATTTAATATCACTACAACCTGTTTCATTTTGAAACAAATCTATTCTGAAACATTGCTCATTCATGTAATACATATGGAAATCTTCTACACTATTTCTTTTTTTTTTGTTGAGAAAGGGCACTGTCAAATTGACAGAAAAAGGTGTTGCCCTTTGATGGCATGGCTAACGGCTATGATATGCATAATCAGCACACACTAGATTAAGTCTGCGAACAACAACTTGAAATGAGAAATTACATTTAATGAAAGGTTTGTTTATTGGTAAAATCTGCTGATATTAGCAGTAGCCATGTTGATAGCAGTCCAGTATTAGCTTAGGTCTAGCTTTTATATTCCATTTGCTGTAATTCTATCCTCTCTCTCTGTTATGCTTTAGTAAGAGGCTCCAGAGTGCTTTCATAGAATGACATATACAGAGTTAAATATTTTGAAGAACACTCATGGTTGATGTATTACGTTCTCAATAAATACATCATTATGGTCAGAAAAAAAGAATTGCTTGAAGCTATGTTACACAAGAAGCTAATTAATTAAGGTTCTTACATACTGTGGAACAGAATGTTTTTGTCAATTAGTAATTTATGCTTTTCTAATGCATAGAAAATGGAATATGAATGGACAGAATCACATACTTTGATCAAGCCCAATATTATCTTCCCTCGTCTGCCTCTATACCCACAAAACCATTAGCCAGGAGGAAATGCCCTTAAGTAAAAGCTTAATAAATGATCCCTTCATTCAATGTGTTCTTCTTATGCCAAACGTTGAAAGATATTTTGGTAAGAGGCTGTAGTGCAGGTGCTTCCACTAGTATTATTACTAATTCTTTTAGACTGCCATTTTTGAACCTGTACTGTAACTTTATGGCAAAAAAAACACAATTTTATTTAAACTGCTGTTATTTTACAGTCAGTAAGAAATTAAAATAAGTTGTTCTTCTTCCAAACTGCCTACCACAGATGACTATGTTTCTAACCACTGTATAAGCCACAGAGACCTGCACTTTCATTTGTGAACGTTGTTGTCCCCGATAGAGACATAGTAATGAAACATAAGAAGGATAGAACATTGATGTTGCAAATGCCACATCCAGTATGTGTAGTGAGTCAGCTAGATAAATTTGTTTAGTGTAAATGCAATAAATCCTTCCGCTGAGCTTATTCTGTGTGTGATGGCGTGCGCATGCGCCAAGTACAAATTGCATGACCCCTTAGAGGCCGCACCTAGTGCCCATGCGGCGCGCACGACAGAGTGTGATGGCACAACTGTGTTTTGAAAAGACAAAAAAAATTGTCTTTTCAAGCAACGGCCGCGTCACGTGAGCGGTTCAGCCAATCACGGCAAATTAGCTCTGTGACATCATAGCCATGCCTCCGCCACGCTCTCCCATCACCTGAAACACTATGTACAGTGATCACTTGAGCGTTGGGCGTGTGCACGCACTCAAGCACACAGTATAATCTTAGCCTTAGAAATGTAATAACTTCTGAAACATACAAAAAAAGAGACATTTAAAGTGACTACATACAATATATATTTTTAGGAAAACTGGTGCTTTAGTAATGCTAAAAGTATTTTATTTCCCTGTATTGCTGTTAAATGCCAAGTAGTAGAGATGGTAATGTTATAGCTACTTATACTTTACCTTCGTCTAGGTATCACCCTGGCCGCATCTGGACCCATAATAGCAGGTGCTGAATTTCTAGGTACACGAGGGCTTCCGTTGGGGAAATTAACAGGACTAGGTGGTACACAAGTGGAGAAATCCTGATAGTTCGATAAAAAGATTATTAGAAGACACGATTTGACAAATATCTGAGCAAACCAAAGTGATGGCCCTAGAGGCCAAAACACCATCTTAGAGAAGAAAGCTATATGCATCAGTAAAGATCAAGGCGAAGAAGATTCAAAGAAAGAGAAAATATTGTCCATTATTTTGTCACTGGTATCCAAACCTTGTCATATAAAAAAGATAATCTTTATAGTAGCACTGTCATTTGACACCATTTGCATGAAAGCATATTTCATTAGTATGAGAAGTAATGGAACCTAATAACCAAAAGATGTCACTGTTGCTTAATATGCTTAGTTGTATTGTCTCACAGAAAAGCCACTCACGTGTCTACATTCCATCTTCACACATTGCAACAGACCCAGCTTCCATACCTGTATTCCCAAACTTGACTTCATCACAAAGAATTGATCCACCATCTTCTTATGTAAAGGTCTCATATCTTGAGGCACAAATTTCTCATGCACCGCTAAACCAAACTCCAATATCTGGGCCTTAAAAAAACAAAAGACACGTCAACTTCAATATTTATTTAATGTCATTACAATTAATACAAGAAACAATAGCAATATCTGAATAAACTGAAAATTCATTAAACATGACAAGATCAGATTAAGAACAGGCTCAAACAATGAAATGCTGATCGTTCATTTGACTTCTTCAATTGTTAACAAAGCCCTGTGACCAGGAGGCATTCCACAGCAGTAAGGGGTTAACAGGTTGCAAGTAAAAAAAAGCAGTGACATAGTTGTGATTCACACAAACATTTTTAAATGTGCATCTTAATGTAAAAATGAACACTCACAAATTAAAAAAAAATGTAAATAATACTACAAATTTACTCAAGTCAATATCACAGAGCAGTTTTCTCAAAACCATAGACCTGTGCAAAGCATGAGTGGAAAAAATATATGTTGTTTTGTTGTGATCTTCCCAATATACCCTGTGTTTTTAGACTAACCATTTTCAGCGTAGTGAGCACACTTAGTAATTGTAGTGACCAATAATAAACTCCCCATTAGCTTGAAAGTCATATAGAGTTACAGATTTTTAAGAAAGCTCCTTCTGTGCCGTGCAAAGTTAAAGCTTCAGTTCAGTCAATATCCTGCATGTGTGTTTTTTTTTTAATAAATCAGTTCTGTAGTAAGAAAAAATACTTTTAGCATTTTCTGTTTTTAAAAAAACAACTTTGAAAGACCAATTTTCTTGTATTCTATTTTAACAGCCATTTGCTAAGGCACTGCCCCTTCATGTCCTGTCACAAGCTCTGGCACACCCCTCTGTCAGCCCTGCCCTCCCTCTAGCACTTGTCAGTGCAGGACTGCTCATGAATATTCATGAGCTTCCACTGACAGACAAGCAGAATATAAACAGATCCCTTCACTAATTATGTCACCAAATTTCGACCTATCAATACATGGAGAACGAATTGACTGACAGCTATACAGTTCTTTAGGTAATGAGAGATTGCACACATAAAACTATTGAAGTAAAAAAATAAATAAAAAAAAAAAAAAAAAAAAAAAAGAACTGCAGCTTTAAAGGGAAAAAAAAGTTTCAGACAGGTCAGCCAAGGCTGCTACAAGCAAACTGCAGGAGATACTTTGTTTGTGACATGCCAGCTGGAAGTTTATTCTGCCTCAAATAAAGCATTTGAAGGGAAAATAGTAAAAAAAAAAACTGTGAAGCAAAACAGCAACAATGACCTTTTATTATTAGCCAAATGTAATTTCTCTCCCAAATTGGAATTCTGTGCTGGCAATCCCCCTCTTTAGAGGCACTGCTTTTAGGAACTTTCTCAAATGGAAACAAAATAAAAGAATAACAAGGTCCAGAGGAACCAGTGATCCAGAAAATAATTCCTACTTATAAGCACTCAATATCACTCATACTGTATGTAGAAAAATAATTTAGATGGTTGAATGGGTAGTAGAATATGTAGTAATATGTAGCAATGTTAAAATAAACTTTTAATAGCATCAAAATATAGGGCTTTTTTTTAAATCCCTATATTTTATATTTTGATACTATTAAAAGGTTTTTTAACATCATTACATATTACTACATATTCAACTCACTATCTACTACCCATTCAATCATCTAAATTATTTTTCTACATACAGTATGAGTGATGTTGAGTGCTTGTACAGTAAGTAGGTATTCTTTTCTGGATCACTGGTCCCTCTGGACCTTGTTAATCAGTTATTAAGTGTCTATATGTATCTTTCCCTACTGCACCCTTCACTCCTACTATTTTTTTGTAACTATTTACACCCACCAGGAGTGCTGGTATCACATCGTGCTTCCTTTGTCAAATTATTTAAATTAGAAGTAAAAACATGGCTAACATCATTTAGGAGAAAGTACACTGATGTCATACAACAACTTTAATGGAGCCCCAGTTACTGTAGCACTTTATTAATTGTATGCCATTTTTGCCTTGTTAAATGTGCCTTTATACAATTGACACAGGACAGTATACTAATTACTGAAGTGAGTGACAAATTAGCTGTGCAAGTCTGAGCCAGAATGAAAGTAATAACTGACAACCTTCCTGAGCACAGTAAATAGGTCCCTGAAAATATTCTGTGGTTATGTACAAGTCCTAATTTAGGTTTGTTTGTTTTTCCCCCAGGATAATCTGACAAAATAAAAAATATATAAAATATTAGAAGAGCACTTTGATTTCCTGAGATTTTCCCCAAAACTATTTTGAAGAGTTTGCATAATTGCAGTAAACAGGCACAACTATCACCTCCCCCCTCAAAAATCTGCACATTACCTGCTCAAGCATCAATTCTCTCAAGCGTGTGATCTTCTCTCCATCCTCAGGGTGGTTGAAGATGTACTCCTTCACAAAGAATGCCTGAGCAGAACAAAACATAGCACTGTAATTAACAGCCGGGTCCAGCGTGCATAATAATGTCAATTTACGGTAATACACTAACCACTAAGAACCAGCTGGATTTTCAAAGCACTGCAAAAAAAACAGGCTTCTGTAACATGAAAGTGGCTCAAAATAATTATAAAATGATGATATCCTACTGTACTTTATATTGATTGCATACATTCATCCTGACTTTTGCTTTTTCCAGCTGTAAGTGATCAGTTACCATCACAAATCTACTGCATGTAAGTCACTGCATGATTTAACATGGTGCCCACCAATATTCTAAGAGCACAAAGGAGTATCCCTAAACTGTGAGCTGCATGGTAATTCTGATGCTACTGACCCATGCAATGACACGAACAAGAAGACTGTACAAAATAGCATGTATTATATATAGCATATATAAAATAGCATATTCCAATATGTATCAAAATGAAAGCAATCTTCATAAACAAGATTATTTTTATTGCCAAGAAATACATTGTTAATGTACCTATTGTCTTCAAATTCTATTTACAACACAGTAAATTACCCATACCAAGAGAATCCAAGCAAAATGTTGTAAGAAATTGTGTCAGTAGAATTTTGTAAATTAGGCATTCTCTATTTCTATAGAAATTTGAAGGGACAAATGTCAAGAGAAAAAATAACAACCAATTAAGTTATCTTACAAATATATATATATTATAAATTAGACAAAAATAAGCCAATAATTTTACAATAGAAAGAACTCACACGTGCGTATGAATGCATGGTTTAGAAGTTTGTTGTTGTAAGATTATTGGCTTATTTTTGTCAATTTAAATAAATAAAAATATATTTAAATATGAGAACATTCAAAAAAATAGAGCCACAACACACACACACACATATATATAAAATCAAAAACAAATCTTCGATACCATTCTGTGATTTTATTTGTGCAAGCTTTCAAGATACAGTGATCTCTTCTTCGGGCTGAAATCCCATCTTTGTGGTGGCTTAAACCAAGACCACAGCTTCATGAGCCACTACCCTGACACAAGTGAACTCTCCTCCCATGAGTGCTAAAGTCCATGTCTATAAATACTGCGCTATATGAATCCACACACACCTGTCTCTTACACATACAAATGTACAATGTAATTCTATCCCTATATACCAATAGGGACTACATAGTAGCCACACACATGTATAGGAATGCAATACCCTCCTACATTTTAACACTTACCCCCACCATTGTTATACCCTCCCGCTCCACACACACCTTTTGTAAAGCGCTGTATACGCTGTGTGCGCTTTATTAGTTATGATTTACACACCACATGCACACTCTAAAATCATTTAACACCTTCAGTCATAAATCGCATATTGCACAGGTGGAAGGGGTAGACTTCACCCACAGATAACATTCGAAGCTGCTTTGTTTTAAGTAAGTTTTTTGGCTTAATCCATTTTAACATTTCCCGAAAAAGAGATCACTGTATCTCGAAAGCTCGCACAAATAAAGGCATTTCGCTAGCCACAGAATGGTATCAACTATTTGTTTTTGATTAGTAAGCTCGGCTAACACGGTACATATACCTCTACATACAGCTCAACCCCGTTATAGCGCGATCCGCTACAACACAGATCCATAACACGGTGCTAGCGTGGCTCCCATTTAAAAACATGCACACTCTCGCACATGCACACACACACACACACACACACACTTCCCCTACCTGTTGATTGTGTGCTCTCAATTCTGTGGGGCTGCTGCAGTACTGTGAGCTGCTTTGTGCTTGTGTCATGGCCCCACCCCCTGTCATGGCCATGCCCACCCGATCCGTTTTGGCCACGCCCCATCACGCAAAATGGAACTTACAGACCGCAGATCGCGGTGAAGCACCATGCATGCGCCACCAGGATGCAAGGCGGGCGTGCAGGCGCATGCAGCGGGGCCCATGATTGCATAATCCATGATCGTGGTGGCCATTTTTTTCGCGATCCCGGTTATAACGCGGTCTCATTCTGTGGCCCCCGAGCACCGCGTTATAATGGGGTTCAGCTGTATGTATATATTATATAATATATCTCTCAGACACCTGGTAAAGGGCTGCTTTTTTGTAGGAAACATTGAGTTTCTTTTTGCCTAGGTGTCAGCCTGGTACTGCATATCTTTTTATATTGTAGCTCTATTATTTTGTACATCTGTTCTATGCACTATTTGTAGACTTTTTATATCTATTGATGCATGGTTTATGATTTTTTTTTTCTCTTGTTAGATTATTGGCTTATTTTTGTCTAATTTAAATAAATGTAAATATATTTTTGTATGATAACTGGTTGTTTATTCTTTCTCTTGACATGTGCCCCTTCAAATTTCTATTGTATTGCAGTGTGGCACAGGGGGGTGCCACTTCGATAATGCGTCATGTATTTATTTTTTGTTTTTTACCGTTCTTGCACGTTTATTGTCTTTTATTTATAACTGAGATGTTAGTATGTACAGTAAGTCTTCATTTTCATTCTCAATTTCCATGACATTTAACAGATGAACGATAACATTTTTCCAGTATGCTGACTTGGGTACTTTGGTTTAGCAAGTTCAAAGAAGGAAGAAAGCAACTTATGCTGTCGTGATGGCAATGAAGCTTACTGATCTGATATCAGTGGACAACCATATTTGTATAGTAGTTATTTCAAAAGTAAAACCAACTTTGAAAAAATTAGGCATGAGAGGGTTGGTACCTTGCCAAGATAGGGGTATAAAGGTTCTAGTTACACACAATTTTAGTGTGCATTGAAAGAGGTAGTAAGGATAAGGGACATTGATGGAGATGGATGTCCGAGTCGGCCAAGGTTACCCAGGAAGGAAATGGTCCACTGGGGCAAATGCTGTCATTTTAATTCTATAAGCTGTTGCTATGGTAAAAATATGACTTATTGATTACCATTCAATACTTCTATAAATAAATGGATGTTTGATTATGTCTAGAGGATGTGTGTGTATTTTACATCAATATGACTTTGCTTGTCCTTCTTTAGAGCCCACTATAAGATACACATTTGTACTTGGTCTTTAGGCATATTCCTTACACTGTTATTTATAATTTCAGCTTTAAATTTATAAATATATAATCATATCCTTCTTGCCTTATAAGAACATTTTGCTCAAATAAACTATTGGTAACTCCCCCTTAACCAAATTTGGTCCATCATGCTATGTGCTATTCTACCAAATAAACTGCACCAGATTAGGTTTTATGTGAGTATAATAAAAAAAATGCTTTTATATGAAGTCTGATATCTTTAAACTCTGCAAATGGATGGGTGGCTCTGTAAACAATTTCATGGTTTTGCAGTATGGCACTGACCTCTCAGGGGTTAATAGCAAACATAAAATCATAAAATAAAATAACCACTTTCCTTGCTGCCGTCATTCAACAAGATACATGTTTTCTTGGGAAGAAAAATCATGGCACTTGATGCTTGCCGTGCTTATTTTGATTCTTACCTCTTGGTACCTAGAAACACCACCATTAACTGCAGCATCTATAACTCCATTCAGACACATCGTAAGTGGGTTTATGTTCTGCATCTGCCGTGTCTGACACTGACTAATCAGTGTTCGCAGCTGCTGGTTCTTATTTTCCAACACCTCAATGGCATTTTCAAGAGGACTCATTTCAACCTTAAAAAAGATGTACACAGGACATGTATGGTAAACCAAAATATTACTATTAAAACACATTCACAAAGATCTACAGGCAGGTGTGATGGAAACAGAATATACATTTATAGACAGGCATAAAACAAAATGTTCTAAAATGCTCTGCAAATACAGAAGGATGTGTCTAGGGAATATCTAGAAAATGTAAGCGAGAGTGGAGTTGAATTTATTAAGTTTCTAGGACAATAACAAATAAGTTGTGTTCTCTTGTATAACTTCTTTACAAGTATACAAACTATTATACAGTTGTAAAACTAGACAGACATTAAAACACACAGAAAAACAAAAAAGGTTGGGGAGCACAGTATGGACAATAAAACCTTTTTATACACAAGTCAGGGCTAGTGTGCTTGATGTTCGAGGAGTTTCAGCCCCAATCAAACCACCAATAATAGTATTAGGTATTAACACACAGCTAAGAACTCAATAACAAGCTGAAACATATGTAAACTAACTCATCATATTGATGCATAAGTTCATTAGGAACAGGTTGGTGTGATAGTGAAATGTTATTAATATGATTTTTTATAATGTCCCCTGATGTTTTCGGCACTAAATATAATTGGTTTGCATTTAGTAGAGAATGCAACTAAAACTAATTATATCAGTGAGTGGACCATACCACTAACAAAAACAAGAGCTACAACTTGACAGCATGTGTGGGAGGTTTCTCTAATCGAAGATAAGCAATTTATTTAAATATAAAGCTAAAAATAACACATTCTATTAATCAGATAAAAACTGTATTATTAATCATACATATAGCATTGTCTTTGAATTTCAAAAGCTTGTATGATAGGTTTCATTATTAACATTATTAAAATGGTACAAAAGAAAGCAGGTGAATCATAATCTGCTAATTAAATGGATTTGCTATGTTTTATGGCCATACCATTTACTGTAGACACAGTATGGCAATAGTGCAATAGAAGTTCTTCTTTGGATACACTTTCATCCAGTGGCATTTTGTCTCAATAACCGCTTACAGGTCTTGAAATATAGCCAAACCAAACAGAAAGGAGTAAGATAAAATGCCCGTTCTCTAACAATGCTGAGTGTTAAGCAGCAATCAATCATGCTGTCAAATACTCAATAGAAAAATAAAACTGCAATAATGCTCCACATAATGGAAGTACTATAGGATCCTGTCTCTAGGGAGATAAAACGGGAAGAATATAAAGTATACTGTGAAATTTCATCGTCTGAGCATGTACTCTGTTTAGGTATTATAAGACTTATACAAAACAGGAAAAAACTGTGCTAAATTAGTGTATTAATCCCTGCTGTACAAGCCTGCAAAGCATTGTATTACCATGCATTGCAGGCCTATTAACAATAAAACTTAGAATGTATCTATTAATTATAAAACAACATTTTAAGTAGCAGTTGCTAAAGATAAAGACAGTAATCACAATATTTCATACACATTCCTCTCAGAATACAATACAGCAGAGCTAAGCAAACTTTGGTAAGCTGCAGAACATGTTTCCAGAAGAGCCTGTGCTAAGTGGTGGATATAGAAATCTTGCAACATTAACTCAAAGGAAAACTTGAGGAGCTCAGTATGTGCAGTGCCAATGAAGGAAAAGAGAGACACGGTGGAGACCTATTGATAGCAGTAGCATAAACTTTTTAGGGGGATTTCTTCAAAATGCATAAGTGTCGGTTGGCTACCACACATGGAAACTCCCATTGAATTGATTACGCAATGAAGGGTGGGTAGCTATCTTGGTCCTTTCTTCCATGTAGTAAAATAACAAATACCGGAAGTCCTTCCCATGGGGGAAGAGATAGGCGGAGCACTGCCTCAAAAGAATGATGGAGGCTGGATCGCAAACATAAAAATGTATTTCCAAAAAGAAGTAGTGGGACAGTCCCTAAGGGGGCGGCCCCAGTCACTTCTACAGTGCACGGCTCGGCGTGCGCTGTGCTATCAAGCCTCGCCCCCCCAGTCCGGCCGGTCCCAGTCCCTACCTTGTCGCGCACCTTTCCCCAGCGGTGCGCGACAGGTTTTCAGGGAGGTAGGGGAATTTGAAATTAGCATCCGCGACGGAGGCGTGGCCACGCCCCCGCTGGCAGTTCAGCCAATAAGGGCGAACAGCCGCGGGATGTCATGGCCACGCCCCCACAAACCCAGTCACGCCCCCTCCCGTCGCAAATGTTCCCTCTCCCCTCAGACCGCCTATTGCGGTGCAGCACTGTGCACGCGCCTCCCTCCTGCCGGGCGCGCGTGCCACAGTGAAGACTGGGGACTCAGCCCAACGCATTTCATGTAATGCTGCGCTTTGTCAATGAGTGCCACATAGGATTTTACAGGAGTCCCAGAATAGTTGTTCCACCCTCTGTGCTCCACATAAAGGGTCCCCAATGAATGGGAAACCATAGATGTTTCGGTGGTGCACAGGTGGCGGCTCCTCTGGTGGGAGTCAGTAATACATATTCTTCAGAAATAAGTAAATGTTAAAGATGATAAAATAAATCCATTTCTGAAGAATATGTATTAATGTCTCCCACCAGAGGAGCCACCACGTGTTCACCGCCGAAACAAACATCTATCTGCAAAAATACAGAAACAGAGGATATTTTAAACATTATTTATACAGTATTATGGGGATCTAATTACAATGGATATCAAGGGGACGTGAGATATGACAAGGTGAATGTTGGCCTATACAATCAGGCGACACAAGAGCAAAATGTGGAATTGAACAAGACAGTGTATATGTATACACACACAAGAAAAGAGCTAATGCATTAAGGATTCTCAAAAAAGTGATTTATTGTAGCCAACAAGTAAACTGTCAGCTGTCTATGAGTAGGTTTACTGGTTTTGCATCTTAACCTAGGCTGTGCTGAAAAGATGTGTAATGCAGCGAGCATAAGCATATAAGGGTTCCATGTAAAATGGATTTGAAGCAAAAGGTGATACTGTGCTTATTTGCATGTCATTTCCCAGAATCCCTTGCTGCAGTGGAAGCACTGTATGCTAGGCTGTAATGATGAAAAGCAGGGTTGCAGACCTGTACAAGACATGTGAATATGCTCACAAGCGATATTTTTATTTGATGCATCTCATCACATCCGGGTGCTGCGAGCTGTCGACCAATAGGAACCCACGGCTGTGAGTTCCAGAGACACTGTGATCGCCGGTCGCATAGCTCTCATTCAGTGTTGTGAGGAGCCTGCATTTAATTACTTACATGTCAGTAAGTTATGTATGTTTCTGTGTCCTCTAATACACATTTGTGCCTTTGAATCTGGTGCGCTGTGTCTTTTCTCTATTTGTTGAAGATCCTGTGAAGGACATTTTAAAGGGAGAGCGGAGCTCCCTCTTGGCAAAAGCAGCAAGGATTCAGCTTTTTAACACCTTCATTACCTGGAACCGTTTGCACGATTGGGACTTATATATATAGCATATAAAAATATTACTTGTGTGCACATGCACATGTCTCAGACAGGTCTGCAACCATGCTTTTCATCATTATCACCTAGAATACAGTGCTTCCACTGCAGCAAGGGATTCTGGGAAATGACTTGCAAATGAGCACACAGTACCACCTTTTGTCTCAAGCCCACATTACATGGACACACTTACACGTTTCCTTGCAGACCTATTCATTCTTTTTTTCTGTCTCTTCAATACTCATCATACATCTCTCCATACTTCTATGAGTTGTCTGAATCTTATGCACTGTATCCACATTTAGGGTCCAAGTTTAACAACTATATGTGAGAACAGGCAGGATACACTGGTCAAACATTTTCCTTTTGAGACACAGTGGAAGGTTCACTTCTTCCCAATGCGCTCCATCCCATCTTCAGTCTCCTATTGATTTCATTTTCAAAGGTTCATTGATACCTGATGGCCAAAGTAGACATAGTTTTCTACTTCATCTAGTTCTATTCCGCTTATTTAGGTCTTTGTAGAGTTGAAGCATTTGTTGAGCATCACTTTGGTCTTATTGAGATTCATATGGAAGCCCACCATCTTTCCTACTTTGGTGAGTTCTTTGATTTGTGGCTGGAATTCTTCTTTTGGACTTGTTGCAAAAATAACTATGTAATCTGGAAATCGTAGGTGACACGTTTTCACGGTTTCTTTTCATTCCCTTTTCTTCTCAATTAAGTATCTTAAACAATTCTTTAAGTTTTGCTGTGAAAAGTTTTTTTGGGTGACATGGTGTCTTCCTGTTGCACATTCTTGCTGATCCTTATATTACTTGTATGTTCATGTAATCGTAAATGTACCTTATAATATCAATGAACTTTTCGGCAACTCTTGGAACACATCCAAGTCGAACAAGAAGTGCTTTCCCAAAGTAATAAATACTATAGGGCCTATGCTATAAGCATTCATAAGCCACTTATCGAGCATTTATCGGCCAAAATGCCTACTCCGATTCTCTAAGTGGGAGATAAAAGACTGAATCGCCAACATTTGGAGCGTTCAAAAAAATTTTTGCAGAGTAAGCGGTGATAAGCCACTTATCAGCAGGTTCTGAAACTCGTGCAATTCTAGTAGCCATGATTAGCTTATCGAGGCCTATCGTGGCTCTAGAGTGGCGAGTTTCTCCCAACATCCTTACCCCAGGTAAAGTTGGCGTGAAGGTGGTGAGAACCTGCTGAGAGTCGGCAAGAGAGGACTTTTTTTTCTGCATCGGATTGATGCCGGGGGTCTCCGGGGCTGATACCCATTAATATCAGCACCGGAGACCCCCGGCTGGAATCCCATGCAATAAAAATGCATTTACAGGCAACTTCATTACCTTTGCGCCTAACCGCTAAGGCAATGAAGGGGTGAAATCCTTCCGCTACCAACCAAGGGCCAAATACCCCCTTCAGCCACAATAAACACTAATACTCACCTCCTCTACCCTCAAATGATTGATACCAGAGGCCACGGTGTCTGGGGGTCCTCAGGTGGTTCCCGCGGGTGTCTGGGGACCTGCGGTACCAATCCTGTGTCATGCATTTTTTTTCAATACATTTAAAAAAATAAACTCCATCTCTCGCCCCTCCCCCCAACAAATACAGTACTGTAAAGGGCAAAATAACTATTATCCAGATATGAATAATAGCTCATTTGCCCATTATTAAATAAAACATTAGCCAGCATAAAGTACATAAACCTTTCTACATACTCCTGCCATCATGAAGGGCGTCCCCATCAGCCTACTGCAGGTCCATGTCCTCCGATGCCAGCAAGAATACATGAAAAAATACAATCTAATGGCCCCTAACCCCTTAATCACCTTAGCGGTTAATAACCGCTATAGTAATTAAGGTGTTAACCCACCCTCCCCCGCTACCCACCCGGGAGGCCTAACCACCCACCCCGGGACCACTATACCCACCCTGTACCCATTGATTGGCATAGTGGTACATCATACCCATATAATATGGGCATGATAAGCCACTATAGCAGTCAATGGTCACCCTAAAAAAAAGCATGAAGGCCAAAAATACACAATAAAATATATACACAAGCACCTAAACACCCCAATTAAATAAATAAAAGCACTAACCAACAAAACAATTAATGAATTTAAACCACTAGCCAACAAATCGATTAATTAATAAAAACACTAGCCAACACATCAATTAAAACCAGTAGCCAACAAAATAAATAATTAATTAAAAACGCTAAACAATCGGAAAATGAAATAAAAACAAGCCATCCAAATTACAAACAATTTAAACTAAAAAATAAATAGAAAAAGAAAAAATTTCAAAAGGAAAAAAACATTTGCCAAAATATGCATTGGCTGTCACTGTATTTATCTGTACCTAAACAGGCACAGATTAATACATTATCAGTCAATGGGCAATGAAAAACATAAAAATAAAAAATACAATAAAAACACCTGTAAAAATAAAATTACATACATTCAATATTTTTCTTACCTTTAGAAGTGTTGACCCTCCAAATCCCGGTGTTTCAGGAAGCTTTCATACCACATCATCATCCAAGTCAATCAAACGCCATCCAATTTGAAGATCCGGAACAGGTAACACAATTCTTCTTTCTTTTATCACCTTCTTCTATCTTCATCTGTCAGTATTTATTTCTTATCTTGTCTCCTATTCATTTAAATGTCCTGTGTCACGTGACCATGGGAATTAAATGCATAGGAGATACCGGCACCCCATAACGGGGCCTGTATCTCGGGAAGCAGGTGGTCCCCGGACCTTAAATTAACGCGGTTCTGCTCTGGAGACCCCCAGCTCATCTACACTAGTAATAAAATTTATATTAAAAAACATTAATTTCAGGCAAGATTTGCGCAGGGAGGCGGCTCTCTCTGAGAGCTCTCTGCAGCTGAAAAAAATTGCCGGGTAAGACCTTTTCAGAGAGGCAATCATCACGTCGCTGGCTACTCGTCCATTTTGGGAATTTTGCTACCACAGGTAATCGAGGCCCGGCGATTTTTTTTCACGAACGCTTGGAGCATAGGCACCTATGTATTCACTCACACATGGTGGAGGAAGAACACATTGGTTCTAACCTGTATATGGCAAATAGATCTAATCTTCTCCACTAGGCAGCTCTGCAGTGTCAGACTCAACATCCTTTACCAAGAATCAACATTTCCACCGAAATACACATTTGCAGGAAACTAAATCTGGCACGTAGGTTGTTGTAACTATTTTTATGACGTGACATGTTAGGTTTTCAAAATATTTGAAAAGATTTTGTAGCTACTCACCACTTCCCGCTTTTCTACTTCAAACCAGCGAGAAATACCAGGCAAACTCTGCACCAACGTCAGCGCAGTTCTTTCTACCCAGAGGCTCTTAAAAACACAACATTTATTTATTTGATAACTGAAATTTTTTAGCGTCAACTTACATGTGTACATATATAGAAATGTTTACACACATATATGCATAGTAGAAAATATATAGATATAATATATATATATATATATATATATATATATATATATATATATATATATATATATATATACAATAAAGAAATAAAGGGAAACATTTTTAAAATATATAATGACAGGAAAATATAGTATTATAATATAAGGCACAGAATATATCAAAGCATTGACGTGTGAATATTTATTATGTACAGAATCAAAATATATTTTCTCACATAATGTTGAAGTGCTTTTCCATTAACAATACATATAAGGAGGTCAAATTGAATGACACTACTTGCAGGCAATAATTTGTTTCGCAGAAGCTGACAATAACTTTCTTTCCCTGGAAAAATATCTCTAAGTGACAGAATGAGTATGTGTGCAAAAAAAAATAATCTATATATAATATATATATATATATATATATATATATATATATATATATATATATATATATATATACACAGTATATATATATATATATATATATATATATATATATATATATATATTTCTACTCAGAGCTCTCTCTGTTTTACAATAAATAGTTTGCACAATACTGAGAAGTGATCCTGTCAAATAACCTATATTTATCACCAAAAAATCTCCAGAGGATCGAAGTGTTTCTAGGGGATTCACATCCACATTTTCATGCAGATGATAAATGTCTACTTGTAATTAGACACTTTATCCCTGTACTGGGAATATTCTGATCCAAATAATATCTGCTACTACAAAACTCATCTGTGTTAAAAAAGCAGAAAAAGGAAAATTGCAAAGAAGAAAAAAAGTACCTAGTAACTATCACTGCACCCTAAAGCTAACACATTGCATATAATAATGTATCGTAGTAGGGGTTTGGTTTTTTTAAGTTAATAGCTTATTAAAAAATGTACGTACCTTGAATTCATTTTCTTTGTCCTTGGTCCCTTTGTGAAAAGGTCGGTCATATCTGAATCTCCAAATGTGATTAACTTTGTAAAAGCTTTTGATATTATCAGGAATACCCTCTCTCTGCAGAACCTCTTGGCTTTCAGGTATTGGAGTCACTGCATAGATCTGCAAATCTAGGAACGGAGTTAAGGGCATTCCAGGAGACTTCGGGTATTCATAGAAAACAAATATTCATACACACACACAAACAAAAAATCTACAAATATTTTTGGACTGAAATTTTGCCCAAAAGAAAGAAATATCAGCTTAAACAAAAAACAAACAAAAGTCAACATTATTTTATTTAGTATCAACAGCATGCAATGCCTTCTATAGCAAACATATACACACCACTAATTTTTTGCTGATTTTGCAATAAAGCTCAATTGTGTCTGTAAGGTAAAAAAAAAAAAAAGCTAATCTGGAGGGGCTAAATCCACCACCTACAAGTAAACAGACTTTTAAAAAAGAAAACATTTGCTAACTGAATATTGTCAGTGCTCAGGATACTAAATTATGTAGTGAATACCACATAAAATACCATTTGTGAGCACATTCATATGTCTCAGATGGGTCTGCAGCCCTGCTTTCTCTGTTATCTCCCAGCATACAGTGCTTCCACTGCAGCCAGTGAATAACCAATCCCAGCCTTAAAGTTGCAGTTCAAGCAATATCATACGTGGTTTTTTTTTATAAATAAATCAGTTTTGTACTATGAGAAAATACTTGTAGCAATTTTTTTTGTGCAGAAAACAAAATGTAAAGACATTTTTAATGTATTCTAATGTGACAAGCATTTTTGTTTCTATAGCAACCATTTACAAAGTAACATCCCCTTCCTCTTCTGAGACAGGATCTGGCACACCCCTTTTGCCCTCTTTCTAAACCTTTCGCCTGCCTGGTCACACGATCTTCCACACAGAACTTTGCATCTTGGGAAATCTTCTGCAGCCCTAACAGTGATATAAAGAACCCCCAAGCCGAATCTTCAGTGATCGATTACTGGAGAACGGATCTACTGTATCGGCAACTTAGCTAATCACTTGTCAGTGTGCAGATTGTATTGATGCACATATTGAATGGGAACATTATTATTTTTTTTTTTTTTTTTAAACGGCAGCTTGAACTGCAGCTTTAATCCTAAAAACGTATATATGTATCTGTGGCAGATACATATAAAAAAGTAAGAAGGTCAAGGCCTCTGATTTATTAACAATTAAACCCTAAGTTAGAAAAGAATATTAGCATATAGAGGAAAACCCCTACCCATGTCTCTTTACCACATCTCATATGAGTTATATTTACTAGTTTATAGTCAAAAAGTCTTGCAATTGAGTTACAAGCTCCACCAGTAATGATATGGTTATGTAAAAATGACAATTTACACCATGTACTGTGCAGATATTTTTACTAAGCAGTGTTATTACATAAGACACTTCCAGTGCAGGAAGACACCATACAGCCCATTCCATTGAACAGGCCTTAAAATGTCTTCTTGCAGGCCACCAGATGGTGTCTTATTCCAGACCACTAGTTCGTAAATATGGGCCATATTCCTCCGCTGTGAAAACACCACTTCATATTTGGAGGGGGAAAACATTTTGCTTGCCCATAAATTACTATGCTTCCCCAAATAAGGCTACGCTGGAAAATCAAATAGAGATGGCTTCCAGCGATCACGACCAATCAGTCGCGCCGCGCTTACTATAAGCGCACCCGACGGCAGCAATGCATTTGTTTTGCCGCGACGTCGTGTCGCTGGCACTATAAGCGCAGCCTTATGAAACTTTCTTGATATTTCAGCAGCTCCTTCCCTATACAGAAAAAATGAACCAGAAGTAACATCAACATAAAATCTGATATACTGTTCTGAGCTAAGTTTGGACCTGCAGTTCTCCACTAATCGTAATCAATCAGAACAAAAGTATTTGGCAAGGTATGGAGTATTTGTGAGAAAGAACAGCGGAAGAGGGTCTGAGCCTCTGCCACGGAGAGCCTGGGGCGATATATATTACCTCTTACTAGATGCAGCACCTCCACCTGAGAGGGATTCCAACAGAGTGGGAGTTGTTCCTCACAGGACACCAATATAATGATATACACACTGGCTGTACAATAACAAATACCTTTACTAACAATGCACAGTGACCTTACATGCGTAAACATCACATACTCCTTCCCACTAGAGACACAACTACCCAGAGCGTCTCGCAGGACGCAACCCTCCACCGTGTTTCCCACACTGTGTTCAATGTCCCACACCTAAACCCCAGTGTGGTGACCGCGCGGCCACTAAGGAGAGAGTATATAGTTGGTGCACTTGGTGTATGTGATTACCTGCAGCGCTCGTGCCAGCAGACAACTTCGCAAAGGATCCGCAGACATGTGATACCTTCAGCGGCTTGCCACTAAGGTAATGAAGCTATATAATATACATTGTAATACTATTGTAGATGAGCAGGGGGTCTCCGTAGCAGAACCTTGTTGATTTCAGATCCGTGGACCTCCTGCTTCCCGAGATACAGGCCCCGTTATGGGGTGCCGGTATCTCCTAAGCATTTAATTCCCATGGCCATGTGATGCGAGACATTTAAATGCATAGGAGATACAGGCCCCCCATAATGATTCCCTGATGAAGAGACCCCTGTGATTTCGAAACGCGTTGGAATAAAGGACAAATCACTTTGTGAACTCTGGACTCTGTACCCCTTCACTCGGTGCTTGGAAAGATCGCGACGCGCTGTCGCTCCTGAGTGACGTCACGAACCCGGAAGCGCCGGATCGGAGAGTTGAACAGCGTGTGTCCCGCTGCTGCAGAGACTGTCTAACCCGCGGACACTATTCGTCTGTATCACGAGCTGGCTGAACTGCATACTACTGTGCCAGAGACCATCCAGGCCCTACTTTGGGATCGAGTGACCGTGACAGGGAGAGCTGTGTGTGCTTACACTGATGACATCTCCACTGGCGTCCTGATTGGTGCATGGGTAACATTAACCCTTGACATGCCTGTTTAAATTTGTTTTAATGTACGCTTAATACTTACCTCACTTTGTTGTTTATTAATATAATTTTTAATGCACTATGAGCGTCGTGCGCTGAGTTTTTTGTATTTTCTGTCTGTCTAATTAGGGGGTACCTGATCCATCCCTGGTGCCATAGCTGCAGACGCTCCAATATCTATTTGAATTTACAAGGTCACATTTTATATATTTATCACATATCATCACTTCACATTTGCATTGTTTGTAGTTGTGCACTTATTTTTCACTTCTTTCCCCCATAACGAGGCCTGTATCTCGGGAAGCAGGGGGTCCCCGGACCTGAAATCAACACGATTCTGCTCCGGAGACCCACTGCTCATCTACACTAGTATTACAATTGATATTAAAATCTTGTGATCGCTGGCGAGATATGCGCAGGGAGAGGCGGCTCTCTCTGTGCAGCCCTCTCTGCAGCTGGAACAAATCACCGGGTGAGCCCTTTTGAGAGAGGCGAACATCACATCGCCGGCTACTCGCCAGTTTTTGGAATTTTGCTTTTACATGTAATCGAGGCTTTCTGAATACTGTGATAGCAACGCTCCAAAAAATGGCGGCGTAAAAGGCCCAGCAATTTTTTTTTAATGAAACCTTATAGAATAAGCCCCAAAATGTTTTTATACCAAAAAAGCTAACTAGGACAGAGATAAAAATGATCTGATTGCCAATCACTGAACAAGCGATAGAATATTGTTAGTTAGAAGAACGTTCATCCATACAATGCAGATCATGATCCATGCAGATCAAAGAAAGAGACAAAGTGGTTTCAGCAGTGAGAAAAAACAGCAGCTTCTATGATGAAAGCACGTCATATAAACTCCAATTTCTGAATAAGAACTTAGTATAATGTAGAAAAGTATAGAAGGCCTTAGTGGCTCTTGCTAATGTATGGATACATTGTGCTTCCGCTTGAAATATGGTTTCATCTGGTTGGTTGGCATGTTGCATTGCAATAGCATGGGGGAATTCAGTTAGCATCCGCTGTTGGAAGGCCTCCAGTCTCTCATAATCATGTCCTCGGCAAACAAACTCCTTGTTCTAAACATTAAAAGAAAACGTCATTAGATGTTATACTACTATTGAATTTGTATTAAAACAAATAAATAAAGACTAAAAAAACATATGTATGGTTAAATTGTAATCTTCATCTGTTAGCTGAAAAAATTGCAATATTTCAAAAATAATGAGTCCCTAAACATTATATTGCATTGATAAAAGGGAATACATTGTGAAATCAGTATATCTTTTTTGGTGGAGACTTTACGCAGCAATAACACATTCCTATTATTACTCCAGGTACATGCCACCTCACTTTTAATTGTTTTTATTAAGCTGATATTGTTACAATATATGAGGAATTCTGCGCTCGTGCTGTCCCAAGTGTTTAGAATGAACTGCAAGTCTCTTGCTGCCGTCCGCTGGAGAACTCCAAAATCTCCTATAATGTGAGTCCCCCAAAGGGAGCTCACAATGCAGCACAAACGAAAAGAAGCAGAAAAGCGCACTGAGGTGCAGAATATAAATGTATATATTATAACAGTCCAAAGATAGGACAAAACATTACATCAAAGAGTAAGATAACAATAAAATAAACTGCACTTACAACTAACTCAAATGGTGCGAGTGGGTGACCGGGAGGTCCGGAAGTGTAGCTGCAGAAGCAGATTAACCAGGTCCGGACCTGTGGAGCTCTGTCAGCTGTGCTTTCCTCTCTTCTACCGGTCTGCCTCTCCACCAATGATGACTCACGTAGCAGCCCCTCGTGACCTCTACGCGTTTCGCACTGTGTGCTTCCTCAGGAGTTCTCCAGATTAAGCACACAATGCGAAACATGTAGAGGTCACGAGGGGCTGCTACGTGAGTCATCATTGGTGTAGAGGCAGACTGGTAGATAAGAGGAACGCACAGCTGACGGAGCTCCATGGGTCCGGACCTGGTTCATCTGCTCCTGCAGCTACACTTCCGGATCTCCCGGTCACCCACTTGCACCATTTTAGTTAATTGTAAGTTCATTTTATTGTTATATTGCTATTTGATGCAATGTTTTGTCCTATCGTGGGACTGTTTTATCATACTGTATATAAATTTATATTCTGCATCTCAGTGCACTTTTCCGCTTCTTTTCGTTTGATATTGTTACACCCAATTAATTTTATATTGTTTGAATTAAAGCAATTTTTTAATATCTACATTATTTACATTACTATCAGGGGTATTTAAGTGTGCAGCATAAAAGATCTGTGCGCTCTCTTTAACTACATACATGATTCCAATTGCCTGCAGTTATAGCCTGGGGTACATTTTGGGTTATGTGCAAGAAGAACCAGACTTGATGGATTTTCAATTAAACTAAATGTAATCTTGGTTAATACAGTAGTTGATAGTTGTTATGTAATTTTCTTTGCAAATTTATTGGGAGGCGAGTAACAGTAGGTTATTTGTTTTAAATCTGCATCCATAGAGGTTTTAAATGACACGCAATGTAATATTTTTTAATGTCTGGCACTGACAACCCTCCTCCCTTTTTTGAGGAAAGCAGAACTGATATCCTTTTCCTCCAGATAAATTGGAATGTACATTTCTGTACTTCTCTAAGGTAGCTGGAATGAATTTCTATTGGTAGGGCATGAAAGTGATCGAGTGGTTTTGGTAAGATATTCATCTTGACTGCTATCATTCGGCCTAGCCACGATATTTGGAATTTATTCCAGTCTTGGAGATCTTTTTTTAATTTGGATGAGAAGCTTTTAGACGTTTTGTTTGTACCTGTACAAACCCTGGTAGTTTTTTTGTCAGGAAGATACTAAAATATTTGATCTGTGTTTCCTTCCATTTATAATTAAAATGTAGTTGTAGTAATTTTTCTTCATATTTTGGTAGAAATATTTTGGTTCATATTTTGGTAGACATATTTTGGTTCATTGCCTCGGATTTATCTAAATTTGTTTTATATCCTAAAAAGGGACAATGCACACATCAGCGCACCACGGATTAATAAAATATATCAATATTTAATATAAGGTCACATAGACCACAAATGCACAATAATCAATTAATAAATGAACAAACATCAAATAAAAAACATATAATACATATGGCTTCTCCCACACAGAGGATGCTAGACCAAAAATAAGCTTCAAAGAAGCCCAAAATCAAGTCTAATGAACACCCACTATGGGGTTTCTAAGACACCTAGATATAAAATACCCAAATGAGGGGAACGATTACTGACCGCAAAGTGGTAGCAGTGTTTTATATCCTGAAAGGATTCCAAATTCAGATAAAACAGTCAGTTTGGGAGTGATGTTAGTGGATTCTTAATCGTTAATATAATGTCATCTGCGAAGAGGTGAGAGTTTGGATGTTTCCTCGCCTATCGTAATTCCATGTATATTTTGATTTTTTTCTAATTGTGCATGCTAAAGGTTCTATTATTAATGCAAATAGAAGGGGAGCACAGGACACCCCTGTACTGTACCATTGGCTATTTTAATCTTAAATTCCGGGGGAGGCGATTGTAAGTCTCTCTCTATGCAAAGCAAATAACTGCAGAGAACATATACGAGAGTACAATTCCGCAATGGCGTAGAACGGCGTATGTTATGCCGGGTACAGCTAGTTTAGAATAGAAGCAAATAGGTATGCTTCCTTTGTCTGCTTGTTCTAAAAAGAGGATTGTACAGTATATCACATGTTCAAGTATTTTGAAGGAGGGAGCTAACCCCTCCATTTCTTTGTACATGCATTGGCCTCTATGATCTAAAAGAAAAGGGGACTCCAAATAAACTTGTCCAACTATAAAGGGAGTATTCTGTGCTCAATCTGTTCTTATATTGAGGATCGGATTTATGGTATCTGGGGGAGTCCCACTTCCTGACACAATCTTTATATTCACTTAAGCTTCAAATATTCTATTTCAAGTAACTTATAACATCAACTTTACATTGTTATAAGCAATGTAAGAAAACGATAACAGTAATGTAAGAGATGTGTGCAGAGTTACATTTAATGGTGACCGATTAGGGTGAAATGATATCTTGGCTTTATTGAGCCTGTTCCTTTATCCAGGCATTACATACAAAAACAACAAAATAACAACCTCCCCCCCCCCCCCTTTATAAGGGCTAACTAACTTCCCGAGATCCTATATGCAGGACTGGAGGGATATTCCCATTACCAGCCTATCACCCATCTTTCCCAGACTTTGCCAGACCCAATCTGAGGACCTCTTCTAGCAACCATCTTCCTCAGCAGCTCACTAGCGCCATCCTTATCCTGTTATTCTAAACAGCTGTTATGTATGATCTTGGGTGTAATATATACAAAGAGAATGTATTACAGTAAAACTACTAATTCTTCACGTTTCAAAACTGTAAAATATTATATTTATGAAAACATATCTAGCATGTGACCATTCAGTTATTTCTACACATTTATTACTCACTCTCAGGAAAAATGGAAACTTTTTCCCATAAAATCCAACCCTAAAAAACTCAGGCTCCAAGCGCTGCTGATCCATAATTTTATCATACAGAGAAGCTTCCATCATCTGGGAACAAATATAAAAAAAATGCAAATGTTAAAATGGATTACATTACAATCTATTCTACTAATTTCTATTTGGGGGGTGCAGTTATTCTTACTTTATGGTTACCACAAAATGAACCTTTGAATCTCCTGAACAATTATAGTCAATATGGCTGCTAGGTCAGCCTTCACAAAAACCTACAAAT
Source organism: Ascaphus truei (assembly GCF_040206685.1). Lineage (NCBI taxonomy): Eukaryota > Metazoa > Chordata > Amphibia > Anura > Ascaphidae > Ascaphus > Ascaphus truei. Next base: position 73,853,456 of record NC_134487.1, on the reverse strand, counting down.
ATGGGCACTGGGGCAACCAATAGAAAGCCGCAAGATGATTTCACAGCTTTTTGTTGGTGACCCCAGCAATTATACTTGTAGTTTTTTCAATAGACTACAAATAATAAGTTAATTTTAATCAGCACCTGGAGCGCCCCTGGAGCTGAAAGCAGTGCAGGAGCCCATGGATCTTTTAAGGTGAAAATAAAATATTTCATTTTGGAGGAGATTGCTGCTATAAGGACCAAGTTATATGGCATCAACGAGAGATGGCATTGATTAAAGCTTTACGAGCTGGGTGAGGTTGCAACACACTAATGTCTACAAAGCACTAGATGACCACATTGTTCCAGCAAAAATCAGAGATAGGTGAACAATGGACAATATTCTAGTTGAGTTATTCATGTGAAATATACTTCTTCATGATCTAAAGTATACAATACATGAATAATCATGTGTTTTTTGTTAACATAAAACATAATTATAACTATGAATTGTACTTCTGAAAAGTGCATGCACAGCTCAAAAATTGTTCTCGCTTGCAACTGTGCTAAATGTAAGAAACGTATTTTTCAAGGCAAAGCATGGAGAGAAAATGGAATAAAGTGACAGACCTAAGTGCAGGTTTAGATATATCTGTATCAGACTAAAAACTCCCCATATCCCAAGGATACAAAATTAACACAAAGACATGCTTCATGTAAATGCGTCTTAACCCTCTGGGTTCCCAATGACGTAGCTACTGATACTCCAGGGGCCCCATGATGTCATAATCTGATTTTTGTAGGGGAGATCCTGTGGAGAACAGAACACGATCTTACAGGAAGAGTCACTGAAGAGGAGAAACCCTTCTCCTTTGTCATCAGTTGCGGAACAGCAAATGAATATGGGATTCACATCATTAAAATAAGTACAGTCTGTACTAAAACAACCATGATTGGTACCACTAACAACACAACTATCAAGTGAAATGACCACCATTTCTCGAGGATTCAAATACTTGTTTCTATCTAAAATTCTTGCAGAAAACAACATATCTGACATATTACTGAGCAATAATTTGTGTATTCAAAGTAGTTCTGTGTTGAATTTGCTCAACGCAGACAGAAAGAAATTCTAGGAACACAGTTCTACTTGTTCCAGCCGTTTTAATGAACACAACATTTTTAAAGGTGAATCCACACTGTAAAGTTACCCTCATCTTGCTGAGATTTCTGTAGTCATAGTAGCTTTCATACTGCTCAGCAAGTTTCCTACAGAGTATTATTCCGTTCTCCCAACACTGTGGACAAATAAAAAAGGACAATGTAAATATACGTTGTTATGGTTTCACATAAATGCTCATTGACATTGTATTTCCTACTGCAAATCAACGCAAATCACATCCCTTAATGTATTGTGAATATAGAGAGAGAGACACACACAGGAAGTTAGCGGGCCAATAACTTCTCATGTATCTCTAGCTATTATTCTAAGTATTGGAATTAGGTTACCATTTACTGAGAATAGATACAACTATTCTTAAGTGCTTGGGAAAGAATAAATTCTAACATCAAAGTGCTTGTGAAGCAAGATTACTATTCATAGATACCCTCTGTTATCTGTCAGATACAGTACTGCTGGTATGTGTGGTAGTAATACATCCATTCATGTGTAAGGTATTATGGAATATCCTCGAAGATTACGTTGTATGGGAAACCACAAATCAGATCAACAATGAAAGATTGGCAGAGTACTAAATAAGCTATGATAATTATATCACGTTATTAAGGATGAATGTATAATGTGTAAGATATGCTGCTGAATAACCTTATGTTGTGTTTTATATTTGGTAATATTGATATTACGGTCTTCAAATATTTATTTTATCATTAAAGAATGGCATTAAAAATTGTATCCAAAAGCAACATTATATGGCCTGAAGGACTTGCTTAGTGGCAAGAATGCTGCCTCTGTCGCTGATGGACCTCATTTCAAATCCCAGTGTCAGCCTTTCCTGTGGACATTTATTTCCTTGTGACTCAGGCAACAAAACTTAGATTGTAATTACGCTGCAAGATCTACGCTTTTAATCTAACGTTTGCCGGGAGCTGGCCGGGAGCGCCGCGGGTCTGCTCTCCGTTTAAAAACGGATTTTCCAGCGTGGCGGCCGCTTCAATAGATTGTATTGTATTGTATGTCTTTATTTATATAGCGCCATTAATGTACATAGCGCTTCACAGTAGTAATACATGTGGTAATCCAATAAATAACAGATAATATAAATAACAGATCATGGGAATAAGTGCTTTAGACATAAAAGTAACATTTCGGAAGAGGAGTCCCTGACCCGAGGAGCTTACAGTCTAATTGGTAGGTAGGTAGAACGGACAGAGACAGTAGGAGGGAGTTCTGGTAAGTGCGTCTGCAGGGGGCCAAGCTTTATGTATCATGGGTTCAGAATATCCACAGAGCTATTCATATGCTAATGGCGCTTACTATTGAAAGCGCCCGAGGCGCGGGAAAACCGGCCGGTTCTCGGTCGAAGACTGCCGCGCGCCGCCCGCGCTATTTTTAAAATGCGGGGGCAGCCGCATTAGGTTTAGCCCGGTCGCCACTGTATATGGCAGTAACTAAATGGGAAGATTCACTAAGTGCCGATGTGGGGTATTACACCCTGATCTGGCGGTAACTGCCAAGTCAATGGGTTGTTTTTATATGCATTTATCAATATTCAGTATGTAGGAAAATAGGAAAAACAGCAGCTCAAGCAAAAACATTTCAATATATATCCGTACAGTTACAATAATGTGTGCCATTATTTTAAATTGGTATCTGTAATTTGAATATGCTATAATGCGTATTTAGGGCTAACACATCTGGAGTTGTATGGATGGTACACAACAAGTTTGTTCCTGATCAAATGCAGTGGTGTTATCTATTCTCCTATAAAAGTGATCATACATTCATTTTACAAAGCCATCCATCTAAGAAACTGTAACAGGCTTTATACCGAGTACATACAGTTAACATTTGAAAACAGAACATTATAATTCTGAACAGAATTGTAACATGCTTACTTTTCCCCTGTCAAAGTTCTGGATAATTGTCATGTGAATGTACTCCTTGCGTTGCCATTCTGTTTGCATTGGGTAGTTGAGAAATTCTCTTAGTGGACGATCAGACCATTCCAATAACTCATCATAGAGCAAAAGAGTGTAGGCAGCCTCTAAAAGGTAAGATAAAAGGGTTAACATCAAATCTCGCAACTTACCGTTAAAATACATCAGGTCCTTTTTTTTGTAATAATGAAAATAAATAACGTGCCATCGTTATTTCCCAGTGCTCTACAAAACTACACTCAGTTCCTTATGAATGTACAGTAGGTCTAAAGAAAATAATAATTTATCCTCTTAGTTACCTGTGAAGTTTTGAGCTTTCATGTGCAGATCATATAGTTTATGAATATAACGTATGTACATCTCTTCTTTGTTCAACTCTGTTTTGTAAAAGTTCTGAAATAAATGAATATACACTGTGATTATTTGTAAATCATTAAAATAGGATGCAGAAAATGTGTTACATTGATATATTTTAAATGTCTGCCTTTCTATTAGGAAGTCAATTCTACCTAGATGGTACTCATACCAAAATAAATGCACATTCAACACTACTGGAAATGCAATGCATCTGAGCTGCTTAGGAAATACTTCTACAGCAGTAAATTCATTTAACAGCAACATTTTTTACAGTAAACTGGTTCTCACAGAGATTCCTGTGGCATACACTATTGCTCAATCTTATATTGTACAGGCAGAATTTACTATACATGGAAATGTGGAGGAACACAGACCCTGCAATAAAAGGGAGGAAAACATACAGTATATAGAAAACAATTTTCCACCATGAAATAGTCAGTAGAAGGAACCTATGTGGTTGCCAAAGCTGCACAATAGCTTCATCTATAATAAACTCTAACGTTGAGCCACTAAAAGGTATCACAACCTACGTTGAATTCACAAAACAATAATGAAAGATTAACAGTTTTATTATTTAGGAAGATCACATTAGTTTTTAGCATATTTTGAATTCACATCACATTTGTACATTGTAATCGTGCTTAAGTATATGCACTATCAGCATTTTTAGAAGGTGTTCCTGTGTTTGTGTTACAGTGGCCAATAATAATTAGCATTTTAGAATTAGACTCGTATGTCCTGATCAAAGTATCTTAGTAGCTACCACAGATTGTCCCAAACATTATTTCTCTTTCAGCCTCTTATGATTGGTTAGTACTTACCAGCAACACAAGGCAAAATTCACTTTACAGTATATTATTATTGAGGAGAATATCATTGAGATGTGACACAAAAGCAGTTCCAGATGTAAAAATGGTTCGCTTCAAAGTGCAACAATTCACATACTGCAATGAAGAAGCAGTTCTGTTTTGCACTCATTTGAAAGCACACATTTACCCATACTGTATATAAAACTGAATTCGCTCTTACCATAGCCCCATAGGATTTATGGTAAACGCTGTCTGATTGCTAAAAATAACAAACCTTGCTCAGATGTCAAGTCCTGCTGTTGCCAGCACGGCTGTTGCAAGTACATCTCATTATTTTAGACAAGTTCACATCTTAACCTTTTCCCAGCGTACAGTTTGTAATAGCATATTGTTAGCATATTAAGGATCTTCAATCTTTGAGTTTTCTCCTCACTCGTAATTGCTTGGGTTATAAGGACAAAATGTATCTGCTTCAGCTCTTCCCTACCTGCATCAAACGCACTTAACATTATTACATCATTACAGCCTGACAATATTTTTTAATTCAGCCACTGTGCTACCATTGTAGGTTTTTAACAGGGTGACAAATTCATGCATGCAAATTAAGGGGGAAAACATTACCAGGAAAAATATCTCCAGCACAAATCTCAGAAAGTAAAATGAAAATCATACCAACAAGCTAACGGTGCAGCCAATCTTCTTCCCATCAACCTCCCCCATTTTCATGCAGTCTCTGAAATTAGAGTAAGAAACACAATTGTTAATAGAGAAAAGGACAACTATCTCCTTATTTCTGAATAGATCTGGCAAGATGCACAGACGACCAATAAGTTACTGCAATGCTAAACATCATGCCTGCAAAAAGTGTACGAAATACATGGTTTCAGTTGACTTCTTTTACTCCAACAGCATGAGTGGCTTTTGTCTGAGGAAGGGGCTGTGTCCCCAAAATGTTACTTTGGCTCTGCCTAGTACCCTGCAGTAATCCCTAGCAATTTTTGCATAATTACTTGTGTGCTGCCACCTTTTTCTATATTACACTACTATAGGCTTCTAAAATGGAACATAGCAGCATTAATGCATTTTTCCTTAGAGAACCAGTATATATATATGAGATTATAGACCTTTACACATACTATTGTAAAACTGTAAGGTCTCCGTAGCAGGGGCCTCGTAAAAATAAACGTTATCCAACATGTGAAAATACAGATTCTTTGTTCCTATAATTATAGGTTCGACACCGGTTTCTTTGCAGTTCCAAATATCATTTATTATTCTAGAGGCAGTTACAAATACATCTCCGGCATTTACAGGTTAAGAATGGAGAACATATCCTATGGGCTATGTATTTTCTGTTCTGGCATATCTACTCTAAACAGGATTCATATAGTTATTTCCATAGGTACTAAATTTACCTATGCATAGCTTGTTAGAATACAATTACAATAATACAATCTTTGCCCGGGCACAAAGCCTATCTTTTCTTGGCCTTGGACAGACTTCATGTTGTACTATATATATACCCAATATAAACTTTAAACAATTCACTTGTTCTAACTTTTCTACAAAATAAGTTGTTTCCCTTTAAATGTGTTCTTAAATTATACAATCTTTCTCTATTCAGTCTGAATAGAGCGTGGAGAAACAAAATGGATACAACCAGACAAAATGGATTCCGAACCACTTGAATTTCATTTACACCTCTCTTTTTATCTTATTGAACTCATATTGACATTACGAGTTCCTTTGTATACTGTACATTTGCATTACTTTTACTTCAACCTCTATCCCTATTGTGAAAGCTTTAGCAGAGGTAAAATCAGCTGTAAATGTTAAGATTTTGTTTGAATATGAATATTTTTACATTAAAATATATTCATTACAATGGATAAGCACTCGAGACATGCAACTGGGAGCAGGGGTAGGAGAGTTAAATAGAGGACCAAGTTACCTACAAATAGAGTCACTTACAGTATACTCCACATGGAAAGATCACTACACAGCTGAAATATATATCTAGCATATTTAAATTAGTCTGTTTCCCAGATATATCAGGTGTGTTCCTACTGTAGGCATCTCTCCACGTGAAGTATAATAGGTGGTTCTATTTGGAGGTATATAAGTCAATAGGTCTGCCACTAAACAGGAATAGCATTAATGAGAATAGCATTACTTATAATACTTCACGTGGCGAGACACCTTAGATACCGGAGAAATAAGCTCATTTAAATATGCAAAATATATTCAAATTATTAAAATTAGAATAATTTCAAGGTATTTCAACGTGGAGTATGTGATTCTATTAGGAGGTATTGAAGTAAATGTTCACCGCTCCCCACTATTTGAGAAGCCGGTTTTTCCATGTGCCTGTGCAGGACAGGTCCATTGTGACCATTCTCCCTCCACTGCAGAGGTAAATGAGAATTTTCACAGGTAGTGTTAGGATCTGCATACTGGTCATGCTGGGAAGTGGCTGCAGGCTTATAACGCTTTGGCCAAAGCGTTTAACTAAATGACCTTTATTCATGAGAATACCAACATTGAAGTATTTAACTATGTATTTTGTCACATTGGATGTAGCATTTAGTATTTTTGTCTTTTGTTGTATACATTTGGCCACGCACAGTAGCACTCCTTTTGACACTAATATATATATGATGTGGTGTGTCTGGGGTTAGAGTTTGCTGGGATTGTGTGTTTATAGAAGTAAATGGGTCTGTTAAAAAGGCCTCTCCTTCCAGTCCTATCCCAGGTTCATAATAATAAAAGTGATCCACACTGCTTGAGATTTTTTATTTCTTTGAAGCTTACCTGAACCTAATTGGGAGACAACGTTACAGCTTTCTATTGGTGACCACAGTGGCCATCTACAGTATTTTTTTATTTTTTTTTAGAAAACTACAATACATTAAAAATCTTGTTGCTCAGGCACTGGGGGTTCCCCCCCCCCTCACCCTCCCCCAGACATCGGGGGACAAGGGATGAGCTCTGTAGGCCACATGGTTCAGGTAAGCCTTTTAAGAAAATGTTAATCCTTTTCAGGGAGAACTGCTGCTTTAAAAATGCCTGGTGAATTTTTGGCAAAACTGAGATTTTCCACAAAAAAAAAAAAAAGAGAGAATTTTGTGAATCTCTAATAAGTACCCCCATCTCCTTTATTTTTACCATTAAAACATCTTTTGGTTGCTGTTTTTAGCAATCAATCAGAACCTTTGTAAGTTCTGCAATTACATTTTGGACATATGAATTGTTAAAAATGTTCCTCATTGGGTAGGTTAAAATGGCCACTATCAACCACACTCATTAAGACAACAGAGGTTGCCATGATAACATCTGATGACAGTAAAATAATAAACAAGTTACACAAATTGAAGATTCTGAAACATTTATAAGTGAGATATAGATCATCACAATATGAACGGTCAGATTATGTTATGACGTAATTTTTATTTTTGGCAGGAGTGCTGCTTAAATTCAATAAAGTGGGCTGCTTTTGACCCTGTGTTTTTAGTTCCTCCATAGGATTTTTTATTTTTATTTAACCACTTGTAGTATTGTATAGTTTCCTCTGGTGCACCAGAAAGGCTGCAATTCAACTACTGTCTGTTTAATGAATGTATTATGCTAGGTTGTGCACATTTGTAAACCTCCGACCTTCATTGCATCACCCCCATTGTTCTATTGTACTTTCTGAGACTGTTATTTACACAAATTAAAATAAAGTGTATTATTCAGTAACCCTATTTGCTTAATAAAAATGAAGAGTAGAATGTCACAAAATATCGCAATATTTAATTACAAAAAGGGAATAAATAAAATTGGTGAAGTACAACAGTTAATATCCTCTAAACCCTTGAATGTATACTGTACCTCAACTATTCAAATGAATTGGTTGCCTAATTATAATTGTTCACATACTTGTTAGTTAATGGCAATATCTAAATAAAAAAATGGGCTTCATTTCAGATTAATTAAAATTGCAATGCTTTCTTGATGTGGTGAAGATTCAGACTCATTACTGGGAAACGATCCCTTTTGTTACGTCACCTACTTTTCATGCTACACACCATATGCATTCTGATAATATTTGCTTTCTGCCAGATCATAAGTAGCAGAAACAACAGGAATTAAAGCATTAACTGCAATAAAGGAGAAAACACTATGTTCCCTTAGGATTATTTTTTTTCAGATTCAGGCTGTATGGAGACACAAATGTTAGGCCTCGTTCAGGGTGCCAAAGGCAGGAGTTGGAGGGCGGGCGTTCGCGAGGGCGGGCGGGCGGCAGTCTGCGTTCATGTGTGTTCATCCTCCCCAGCAGACTGTTTCAGGAGTTGAGGAGGCGGGAACGGGGTGGGGCTACAGACGGCAGCTTAGGGATACAAGTTGCAGGCTTGAAATCATTCTCAAGAATGATTTCATTGGCTGCCGAGGTACCAGTGACGCTGCTGCAGCTTCAAAAAACAAATTGGTTTGTTTATTGAAACTGTAGCCAGCGTCAACTCCGTACTTCGGAGACAGGGCAGCTGCTACCCTGACAACCAGTATTCAATTTGAATACATTGTGTCCCACGGCAGCTCGCACGTCAGCACGTCCTCCCTCCGAAGCCTGCACCCTGAACGAGGCCTTAATATTAAACAAAGAAGAAACTGTGGGCAAATCTGAATAACAGAGGTAAGCAGAAATATATCAATGTATCCAAGGAACACACTTATACATCCTCAAATTATATACATAATACATTTTCTCAAAGTTGTGAAAACATTTATGATTTTTTTTTTCTAAATGTTATATAAGGAATTACTTGAAAATCAGTGAAACTTCCGAAATATTGTTCACATCAGAACAAAAATGAAGGGGGAAAATCAACTGCTTTCTTGAACTATAAAATATTAAGTGGTGTTGTACTAGACACAATGTGACAGAGTTCAAATAGATATTGGCTACACTACAAGATTTGTGCTCAAAGAATGGATCAGAATCTTGTTAAAGATATGTTATTTTAAGCCATTACTGTTAAATATATAATTTTCTCTCATAAGGCAGAGATAATAATGTTTTGCTGCAACGTACAACACGAATCATGGATAGGATAGAAGATGCTGGTTATCTCTATATAGCTGTCCCCAAACTATCATTAGCAGGAAGATTGACCACATGTATCGGTGTTCCTCTGCAGAAATTGTTTGAGGTGACAATCTTGTGCAACACTGGGACTTCCAACACTGTCAAAATGTTCTCGTATCAAAGGCTTGTGAAAAGCATTTCATTGAATAATACTGCTGTCATTGGTTTAACATTCCAACCATTTTAGCACTTAAGTGACGTATTAGAGAAAAGATTGCCTGTAGGCCCCATCTCCCTACCACAGAAAACTGTAAATTTCTCACCTGTAGTCCAGTAACCTCTCCATGAGTCTTGTTACAGTGGCTATTAATGAGACGCCACTTTCTCTCCATGTTTCCCGCTCAATTTTTTTCAATAGGCTGAAAAATAAATGGGTTATTTTAGTATTTACACGTGACCATGAATATATTTTGTGAATGCTTACCATTTCCATCGGTTACATTTCAGGGCCTGACCAAATTAATTAGTATTGATCAGCAGTCCTATGCACGAGTAGGAAATTTGATACTTCAGTGGGTGTTCCCTTAAATGCAAGACAACACTCTGGTAAGAGAAACCATACTCTCTCAGAGCCTGCGACTTGTACTTTATAATTTATGTGCTATGGTCATAGGGATTACTCAGGAAAAGAAGGATCCAACGCTGTACGGTTTTCTAAATAAAGCTAATTTATTTGTGCCACACAATGTTTCGACTAATAGGTCTTTCTCAGCTGACTAGGCTTTCTCACTTGAGAAAGCCTATTGGTCAAAATGTTGTGTGGCACAAATAAATTAGCTTTATTTAGAAAACCGTAGAGGATTGGATCCTTCTTCTCCTGAGTATTTTCCTGGAATTACTCTGACAGGTACTCCTTGAACCAGCAGCACCGGTAAACTGTATGTATTTATTTATTTTTCATTGTGGTGTGCAGCATACTCTTTTATTTATGATCATAGGGAAACCAGTTTAAATTAAACTTAATGTTTTAGGCTACCCTTCAGTGGTGGAGTAGCCCTACAATATTGATAGGGACAAAAAATTCAGAAGAATGAGAACTAAACAACAATACTGTTGATCTCAACTTGCGATGGCAAAAACATACCAATAATTGGTAAATCCATGAACTGACACATTGGCATCTTTTTAAATCTTTCTGGGAGTCTGTAGCCTATTACAGTGCACATTACGCCAGCACTGGTGACCTTACACACTATCCACCTTTCGTTGCTTCATTAACAGCTGCTACAGATGTTAGCAGAGTATATTAAAGTAAGAAGTACAACTGCAACATTTCTAAGTTCAATGTATTATGAGCATGTTCAGGCTCTTCCATTAGCGAAACAAATGTCAGCAATATCAGTTGAGTTGATAAATATCTTACCTAGGATAAGGACCAAATAGAGGAATTCTAATCCAGGAAGCATTGACAAAAAGATTAATGTTTGGATTATCCACAAAATGAAAACAAAAAAGCAATTTATAAAAAATATATATAACGACCATATTCTGAAAAATACAAAATTAACTGGCATTGAAGGTAGTTTCATTGTTGAAAAAAAGAATATAATAAAACATCCAAAATATTTAAAGGTGGTACAGTATATCCAGGAAATACTACCTCACGTTACAATCATCATCTACTGTATTCCATTATATAGTATAACTATTCAAGTTGTTTTTCTATTCTTTCAATTTCATAAATTGTGCAACAAAGTAGAAATAATGTCAAGTTAATTCATGAAGTAAGACACAGACAACAGGCTTGTGAAGATTATGGCAATTGGCTAAATTAACATTTCGGTGCTATATCTTAAGTACATTTCAGCCTACAAATACTAATCCCTAACTATTTAGAGCACACTTTCTCAAATGGAAAAAAATGGGATTTCAATACAAATATTGATAATAATGCATTTTAACGCAGTGTGCGTATCCCTGCACATGTAATTGTGAGGCACAATAAGACCTAACATATTTACAACGTAACTGACAACTAACTACAGGTCAACAGTGTAAAAGTGATCCACAGTATCCAATCTTCCTTCAGATCGCACAATACCAGGTGAAAGTTGTTAACAGGCCAGTGAAACCAGTCAGAATAAACTGTCCCATTTGTTTTTTACAATCACGTTTTTAGGCGAGGCACATGGAGATGTGGTGATTGCCTAAAGTACCAAAGACGCTATACCGTGAATCACACCACAGACAATGCTTCTGAAGTTACTACAATTACAAATGCTCTCCCACCACAAAAAGAAAGAAAATGTGCTGTACAGTGTATGCTCCAATTCATATTCCAATTGATTCTGTTTATTAAACTTAATTAGACAGCTGGCATTCCTTCTTCACATAATTACATGTTGATTTTAGTTGCCTTCCAGCACTGTTAACTGTTTTTGCTGTGACTTGTATGATGTGTGCTGAGATCGATATATAACTCTACTGAAGAGTCCGTTTATCACAGCATTACAAATAGAATGTTTAGGACAGCAGGATTCTGGTGACTCGCAGTCCAATAGGAATCCTAATTTGTTAAAGGAGCAGTGACACGGGATATTTAAGCTGCTATTTCGATATCCCAAACTAACCAGCTGGAACTTCAACCACCACCCCCTCCCGAGGTAGGTATTATGGGAAGCAGGTGGACCCCGGAGCGGAAATTAATGCAGTTCAGCTCCAGACACCCCCTACTTCAATCGTATTTAAAAAAATTAAACATGTTTCTTGGACTGCTGCTTTAAGGTATATGGATTAAAAAAAAAAAAAAAAACATACAGATGCAGCGGCCGTTATCTGACCATTTCTCTAAAAAAAAAATTTGAGATCGCCCCGAGATCCTCCCTAGATTTGCCGCAACAGACTAATGGCCCATCGGATTAACACAGCAGGGGTCTCTGCTGTGTTAGTCCTACCGGGATCTACCTGTCTGTAAGAGATGTGCAGTAAGAGATAGGCTGAATCAGTCACTCTACCTGCGCGCCTCTAAAATGCGATCGCTGGGTTTTTTATTTAATTTTAATACTATGGTATTGTAGCAGGGGGTCTCCGGAGCTTAACCACATTGATTTCAGGTCCGGGGACCCCGTACTTCCCGAGTTACAGGCCCTGTTATGGGGTGCCGGTATCCCCACCATGTTAAAATCCTGTGGGTCACGTGAAAGTGGGATTTTAACATTGCATGTATGGGGTGCCGGAATCCCCAATGTTAATGGCTGAACCACCCATCCTGGGGCTGTTACCCCCTTCACTCATCCCCTCTGCCCCCAATAAACCTGGTAGTCTGCCTTAACCCTTTCATGCCTTAGCAGTTGGCCGCTAAGGTAATGGAGCAGCTTGCATTTTATTTTTATTCATAGTGTGCGTGAGCAGGGGGTCTCCTGAGCTGAACCAGATTGATTTCAGCCTCAGGACCCCCTGCATCCCGAGAAACAGTCCCTGTCAGATGGCGTGGGAACCATTTCTCACTCAAATGCCAGAGGATGTGTTAATCCAATGGGCCATTTAATCTGCAGAGGACCATCTCGGACCACCACCCACTATAGTGCATGTTTCAACCCGAGTAATGGTCGTATAACGCAGCGGTGCACAAACTAGGGGGTGCCAGATTATTTAGGGGGGGCGCGGACCGGCAGCCGCTGTGCACGGGCAGCAGCCAAGAAGCTCAAGCTCCGTGCTGGCTGCTTCCCTGCTCTGCTCTTGCTGCAGGGGCAGGGACTTCCCTGCTCTGCTCTGTGCTTGCTGCGGGGGCGGGGACTTCCCTGCTCTGCTCTACGCTTGCTGCTGTGCTTTCAGCTGCACACGGGGGACCAGCATGTTTAGTACTTCCCACCCCAGGTGAAAGTGTGACTGTGTTGTGTGTGTTGTGATTGAGTGTGTGTTGTGTCTGTGTTGGTTGTGGGTATTGTGATTGAGTGTGTGTGTTGTGGGTGGGTGTGTGTTGTGATTGTGTGTGTGTTGTGATTGAGTGTGTGTGTGTGTGTGTGTTGTGTCTGTTGGTTGTGGTTGTGTCTGTGTGTGTGTTGTGTCTGTGTGTGTGTGTGTGTGTGTGTGTGTTGTGTCTGTGTTGGTTGTGATTGAGTGTGTGTTGTGTCTGTGTTGGTTGTGATTGAGTGTGTGTTGTGAGTGTGTTGTGATTGAGTGTCGTGTGTGTTGTGATTGAGTGTGTGTTGTCTGTGTGTTGTCTGTGTGTTGTGTCTTTGTGTGTGTGTTGTGATTGAGTGTGTGTTGTGATTGAGTGTGTGTGTGTGTTGTGTCTGTTGGTTGTGGTTGTGTCTGTGTGTGTGTGTTGTGTCTGTGTGTGTGTTGTGTATGTGTTGGTTGTGATTGAGTGTGTGTTGTCTGTGTGGGTGTGTTGTGATACGAGTGTGTGTTGTCTGTGTGTGTTGTGATTGAGTATGTGTGCTGTGTCTTTGTTGTGATTGTGTGTGTGTGTTGTGATTGAATGCAGAGGTGCGAAACTGGGGTGCGCAAACGGCGTGCGGCAAAACCTGGTGTGTGTGGGACGGCAGACACTGTGCGCGGGAGGGCGAAATAGCGGTGCACGGGCAGCCAAGATGTGCACGGGCAACCAAGCAGATGTGCGAGGGCGGCCGAACAGGATAGTGCAGGTGGCACGTGAGGGTGTGTGTGCGCACGCGCAGGGGCTTCGGAGGTACAGGGAGGAGCATGCCCCAGCGCTGCGATGTTAAACGCCCCTCCTTACAGTGTCTGCCCTGCAATAGCGCTGTGGTCCTGCCCTCCTCCACTGGCAACCTGCTTCGCTGCGATCCTCTGCAAGCGAAAGGGTAGGCTGCCACTATATCAAATCATACTATGAATGTACAGAAATAATGTAAAAAAAACTGTGAAAACACAACATTGAAAACGGAAAAAAATAAATAATACTGTAGGTAGGAGTGTGGATGACACTGGGGACAGCAAGCCAAAGAGCAGGGAGAATAAAAAGGCAAATGGGAGAAGGAAAAAAGGGAAGGGAAAAAAAAGGGGGGGGAGAGAGGGAAGGGAGGTAGCAAAGAGGTAGATGAACGCCCCCCCCCCCCCAAAAGGATTGCCTTTGTGCACGTACGCTCTCCCAAGCATGGCGCTTGGGGAGACAAACAAAATTGACTTTGAAGCGTGCTCAGCAGCAGTCAATACACACACATAGCTACACACACACAGCTACACGCGTGCACACACACACACACACACACACACACACAAATAGCCCCAATCCACACCCCCACACCACCGCTCGTGCATGCAAAATTATGCAGAACACCCTTGGTAATGTCACCGTTCTCAGCGGCAGCGTGGACACAGCCTAATTTTGCAAGCGCGAGTTGTTGAAATAAGTATCTAGACATATTAGTATTTACATTGTACAGTAGAGGCAACGTTTATTCTAACATTTGCTGTAAACTAGCCGGGTTACATTCTGGGTATGTGCTGGGTATGTTCTGGGCTAGTTTGAGACACGTTTAAGGCATTTCTGCATTGACTAACGACCCATAGGATTAACACAGCAGGGATCCCTGGCAGTCCAATTCAGTTTGAATGGGACTGCCAGGGACCCCCGCTGTTAATCTGATAGGCCATTAATCAATGCAGAAAAGCTGGGGCTAGTTTAAGGAAAGTTTAAGGCATGTATTCAGAATGTACCTGGGTGTACCTGGGTCTTTTGGGGAATTGCCACTGGTATTTGTTAGAATAAGAGTTGCCTCTACTGTATACCGTTTAATAAAGGTTTTTTTTTTTTTCATGTGATTTTGATTACATCAGGCAGGGGGGGACCCGAAAAATTTTATTGATGAAAAGGGGGCTCAGCATAAAAAGTTTGCTCACCACTGGATAACGGCCGCTGCATCTGTATATATTGTTAGGATTTGTATTACAGCATCGTTTGTTTTTAATATTCAAGTCGCTTCATTTTTTGAAGTGTGTTTTATTATCTCAGTTTCAAATAACAGTTTTTTGTTTTTTGAAATCAGAGCTCTTGGTGTTTAACCGTGGGTTCTTGTCTTTATAAATAAATATAAAAGACTTTATTGTATATTGTTATTATTCTGTGAGTATTTGTAAAATGCCCATGGTTCCAGACCTCTCCATTTAGTATCGTTTTGTTGGCAACTATTAGTATCATTATAGCTGAGATTTGTCAATGATTTCTTAAACCAATACGCCACAGAGGATGCAGGTTTGTTTACCTTCCTCCGTGGCGCGCTTGTCTGTATAAATCAGCTGTTTGCTATTGCGCTAATGTAATCGAACGTCCATGAGAGGGGGCGGGCTGACTCTCATTGGCTGAGAGCGCCCATACGTCATTGCTGAGGAACGGAACCATGGGTATTTAAACCAGTGTATTTGTTTTGTATATTATACTCTTTGACAAAGGCCCATGCGGCTGAAACGCATCAGAGTTCCTGTTGTGCTGTTTATTATGTGCCATTAAAACTTTTTGTACCCAGTACTCTGCAACCTCCAATCATCATTTTTTTCCAAGGCTGTTGCACCGCCATTCACGACCTCTTGCATCTTGATACTCCTTCGGTAGGAGCACGCCAAGCAACACCTGGACCTCCAGTGGATTATCATGTGAGTCAATTCCATTTTCTTGCTATTCAGTTCATCAAAGTTTCACTGTTCTATGTACCTACAAGCCTGTGACACCCATATAAGATATACCTGATCAAGGCTATTGGGAGTCTATGCAAAGTGGCTTTTTATGGTTGGAAAGTGTTATTACTGATTGCGGTTATGGTGGACTATGGAGGTCTAATCTAAGAGTGCTGCTTTATTTGGAAGAACAATTACAATGATATAAGGATACATTTATGCATGGACTTTCCATGTGAGCATTGTATAGGGGATATTCCCCTTAGTCTCTTTTTCAAAACTAAGTTGTTCGCCATTTTGCTCTCAATTAGTTTTTTTCTGTTGCAAAGCTTTGTTTAGTGCACAAATGCACAGTAATCACCAGTGTTACATCAATCACAATCACATTACAAAGAACCAAGGGATTAGGCACTAACTGCTATAGATATTTTTGCTCTTGCTAGAGAGACTTTAAACATTCTAAATGCAAAAGGTTTAGTTTAACATCGCCTGCACTACATTGTCACTATGGCAAATACGGGCATATGTTAATAAGGTTGACAAAAGGCACAGCACACTCTAACTTGTGTTATTGTTGTAACCCCCTTTCCCTATGCCTATGGGAAACCACGGGCGATTACTCATGCTTCCTGTGAGGCTTACAGGAAGCCAAAGCTTCCGCTACTCGGGAGCCTGGGATGCTCTCACGATGCAGGGCCTCCACCTAAGAAGATCCCAGCGTAGGCGGTTTTGACTCCTCATAGGAAACAATACTCATTAAGAATAATACAAACAATGTAAACACACTTTACTCATACATATAATAACACCAACATAACAGTACACTGCAATACATAACAATAATAATGGTGGTTCCCCCCAAAGTACTGAGGTTGCCCTGGGCAACTGAAACCCTGATATCCGCAGAACGGTCCCACCCAAGTGTGAGGTAGCGCTACCCCCCTATGAAGTGTTGGTGCATGGTGGGTACCTTCCTGGTCAAGGGCCAGACAAGGGGATAAAGAGTGAAAGATGCTGAATCAGGTCCCACGCAGCGGGGCCTCCAACACAACACCCCACACACCTTGTCCAGGCCGCGGTCGAATCCAGGGCGCAGGACACCGCGTGGACATCCGTCCACCCGTGCAGTGGTGCTGCTGCATCTCTAATGGGAGGGTCCCGATCTGGGGCCTTCCCTACAAAACTCCGCTCACAAGGTAGGGCTATCTGGGGCCTAAGGGGCAAGATCTGGCCTAGTCCAGGAAGCTAACTGCTCCCTGGATACTACCTTCCTCCTTGCTCCTCCGTCCGACTGCCAAGGTCACCTTGATCCATGGAGAGGATATCCTGCTTCACAAGGGTTGCATCTCATCCCATTGGCTTGTTCAGCCCATGTGTTCTGTTCCCCCCTCCCCCCGAGGTTTCTGGGACTTGTAGTTCTGCCTCAGTGCATGCAGTCATTCAAAGATGGCCGTCGCTCCTGCCGAAACTGCGCATGCGCAAAATGGCCGCCCCCACAACCTCCCCGATCGTGCGGAGCTCCTCAGACTGGAAGGAGGGGGACTCCACTACATTGTATATTGGGGGTTGATATTGTATATGGATTAACTAACTATTTATTCAGCACATTATATTTTTGGGGTTTTGAGGGCTCCATCTTACTATTGTTTTGTAGTAAGCATATGGTAATAGCCACATCTTGATATGTTTCTTCTTTGTATCTTCTTTTAATTGCAGATTCCAAACATTAACGTTGTTTAAGAATATGTTTAATGGAGCAGTTCTTTCTAGGATAACCCTCTTTATTTATTTTTATGGTTATGAAGTAAAGGGTCCCCATAGATGAACCGCGTTAATTTCAGCTCCGGAGACCCCCAGGTTCCCGAGATACTTGTGATTATGTCCTGGCTCTTAAATCTCCCGCGGCATGTGAGCCAATAAGAAGCCGGGATAGTGTGACTTCCAATTGACCCCAATTCCCGCTGAAGATTTAAACCTCCATTTTGTTTCTCCTGCAGGAGATAGTACTGAGGTCACCTCTGGAGGCATCTTCCTTAGGTCCTAAAAGCTGAAATTAATGCAGATTAGCTTTGGGAGACCCCCTGCTTCCTGATCTTGTTAAAAAATAGGCAGGACTAGACCTTTAATTGAAAATAAAACCCTGAGAAATACATATATACAGATGTGCAGAATTCAACAAGAATCAATCCACTATTGTCAATCATGTATACAGTATTTTATAAACAGATATCAGACCTAACAGGTATTCAAAAATAATTTTGAACAAATCGCAATTTGTAACTTTATTTTTCTATGTGAAGGCACAAAATACCTAAATTAGATGGATATTGGTGCTATGCATAGGAAAGGCAATTATTTTTGCTCAGTGCTCTTTTTCTATCTCTAAAAAAAAAAATCGAAAACATCACACCTCTCCAAAATATCCACTCACCAATATTTGTATCACCTAAACAATTACCACAGCTTACAAAGTTTGCATTGCTGTCATACAGTATATGCAGGAGTTCACTCCAGTCCCTTTAAGCAAAGGTATCAGTGTAAGCAAACATCTTATAGATTCTCTTTCTTCCTGCAGGAGTGTGTTACACAAAGACTAGTTTCCATGAAATTGTTTCATGGAAATAGAGAGAAACTGCAGGCAATACTTCTGTGCTATCTCATTTTTGATATGGAAAGACAAACCATACTGGCCGGCAATTGTGAAGCCGTGATGTCCTGCATCGCAACTTTAATGGCAGTTACCGGCAGACCAGCGTGATGTCCTGTATTGTGGCATCATGACTTCGGGCCACTATTTAATATTCAGTCAACTACAGAGCAATTATTCAGTCAGACATTCAGTAGTCCTTTAAGCAGTGTATTCATTTTTTTTTTTTAATTATTATTACTATTATTATTAACTGTTACTTCTGTAATTCCCTGCCAAGCTCCATGTCTAAACAAAGTGAGAAAATAGAAATATTGATAGTATAGATAAAGAGATCCTGGCAAAATTTGTAGACATTAAGAATTTTTTTTAAAGATACTGTATTATATTTCCATTTTAAATTAGTATAAAGGCTTAACAATAACCTCCATCATTCCCCTTTTTGTCATTTGTAATATCTGCAAGAGTATGCAAAGCTTATTGAATGTGTAGCAAGCTCATGAATAGGAGCATTCTTACTCTGTGTGCCCTGTTGTAAATTGTTTTTATTCTACTGTATATGACACATGCCATGTTATAAGTTCTTTGTGACTCTCATGGGTTTTTTCTATGTGAGCGGCGATTGTATAGAACAGTTTATTTTAGCTGAGCCACATTGTTGTCATACAAATACAGGTGGCAGGAGGGTTCACTGCTGATGGTGGATAGGTAGCTGCCACTTAGTATACTGTGGGGGAACTGGATGGCTGCCATACGTGGCGACTGGAACTAAGGGTGCAGGGGTGCTGCAGCCCCTGTGTTTATACATTTTGACATTATGGAAATGTATGTTAATGATTTCATATGTACATCACCACATCAAAAAATACTTCCTGCAAGTCTGCTGCCTTTGGGTGAATGATTGGGTGTCTGGATACGTGGTTGTGAGCATGTGAATTAATAAAGGGAATTAACTGGTCTGCTGACAAATATATGAGTGCATTAGGTGGATGAATAGAGGTCTATGAGACAGTGAATGAATGAATGAATGAGGATATCTTTGAGAGATTTGATGAGAGAGGTTATCCATAAGAGAAGGGATAAATTAACAAGTGCCTATGACAGTGATTGGCAAGAGAGTAGATATTTTGTTACTGAGTGAACAGTCAATGGATAGTTAGTTGACTAAGAGTTACTAGATGGAAGCCTGTGAGTCACTGGACATTTAACTGTGTGAGACAAGAAAGTGTGCATATAAATGGCGACTATATTGTTCGGTTTGTTGAAAAATCTAAGTTCAATGTCATTTAATGGCTACTATTTATCATTTTTTTAGATCCATTTTCCCTCTCCGGAGGTATGTTTGGAAAAGAGAGCAGGAGAGGATTCCAGAGAAAGATTACAAAGTGAAAGAGAAAATCACCTATCAGCATTGGAAAAATTCCCCCTATGTGGACTTCTACTTGGAATTGAATCCCCAATTTACTACATTTACTACATTTTGCACCTTAGAATACTTTAAGGTCTATATACTTAATCATGTCTCATGATGTACTAAGCACTAGCACTATATAGTAAATACATTTTGGGCGAT
The DNA here is from genome assembly GCF_040206685.1 of Ascaphus truei. Lineage (NCBI taxonomy): Eukaryota > Metazoa > Chordata > Amphibia > Anura > Ascaphidae > Ascaphus > Ascaphus truei. Next base: position 73,833,289 of record NC_134487.1, on the reverse strand, counting down.
TATGCCGCTTTTCTCACCTACTGTACAATGCTTTTCCACAAGACATGCAGTGGCCACTTATTGCCCCAAGATCTACATACTGAGAGGGCAGGAAGGAAGGAGGCAGAAGAAGCATTGTATGAAGTAATTACTATACTGTGGCGGTGGCCCGGTGGGCTTTGATGAAGATACAAATTGTTTTTGGCTTTTGCCTATCATTTTCATTCCTGGTCACCCCATCTCCCATCAGCCAGAACTGGGCTACTTAACTGACTCTACGTACACTTTTTAAAATATAATAACTACAGTATTATTTTTTACGTATTAACAGTGCAAGTTATCCTAATAGGTAGAGTGGGTACATTCAGGTTGCAAAAATCATCACAACATGGACACTAGATTCCAATCATGGTGCCTTCTGGCTGCCTGTTTTATTTGCAAGGTTTATAATTCCCCAATTTTTCCAATGAGCAAATTTTCTGCAATACGACACATGATACTATATATACATATAGTATCATGTAATGTATTGCAGATAATTGTTTTATATATATATATATATATATATATATATATATATATATATATATATATATATATATATACAATTTTCTGCAATACGACACATGATACTATATAGTACCATGTAATGTATTGCAGAAAATTGTGTATATATATATATACACACACACACACACACACACACACACACACACACACACACACACACACACACACACACACACACACACACACACACACACACATATATACATACACTCAGCACCATTTGTAACCAAATGAGAGTTCTTTTCAGCAGGGGTCATATTTTAGAGATCTTTCTAGATAGGAAAATAAACATTTAGATGTCAATGTCATTGCAGTGTAGAGCAACACCCAGGTAGAGCTCAGCTTCAATAAGCTGTATAGATAAAGACTTCTACCGCCAGTGATTAGTATCTCAACAAAACTGTAGGAGATGCAGTACAGAGGAGCACACAGAAATGCCTGGCAAGAACTAATAATAAAAACAGTCTTGTTGCAGACGATTACATATGAGAAATTCATAAGCTTCCAAAAAATCTCAGTGTCTGCAACAACAAAAACAGCAATCCCAGGCTCAGATGAATGTACAAATATTAAATATTACACACAAAAAATCCTGCAGCTATTAAATAAACATTGAGGATCTGCTCTGATTAGCCACAGTGAATATCTGTTCGTCAAAAAACAATCATCTCTAACACTGGCAGAGAAGTCTGTTTGTCATGACAAATGCCTTTTCTTTCCTGGCTATTTAAATCAATATAGAGGACCATCTAATGAAGCATCTGCCTGTTACCTACTTTACCTTAGCCTGAAAAACACTGTACGCCAACTCACCACCCACACGAGCATCTTTATCTCTTTCAATAATACATTACCACTTAACAGACAATATACATAGCTGTCCTCAATTACAGTGCCCAAAAATAGCAACATTTACATAAGTAATTAACACATTTAGGTGACTGAATTGTAATTTGAACAAATAAAAAATAAAAAAAAAGGTTTTATTTACAACAAGCACATTTATCTATGCAAATCCCAACCTGGTGAATAATGTTTTAATTTGTTACTTACATACTGTTGAAGAGCTCCCGGTACGTTTCGTCACCTTTTCCTTCAGACATTAGGCTATCCAATTTGTCAATTAGCTTTGCTTCAACCTCAAAGAGATGCATAAAAGATGCTTTGTATTATTCTGCAAGAATTCCTTCCGGGCTTAGTGCTAACTGTGTGCACTTGTAATTACAATTCAGGGTTTTTCTTCTTTGTTGATAGGTCACGTTGTCACCCGCATTAAGCTGCCACCATTCCCTGAGAATGTTTTCAGGACTAATTGTCATAGAGCAATGTGACTTTAAACTACTGGCTGAGTAGCATTAGCTCTACTGCTGCTAAGGCATCTAGCTATATATGGATTCAAACAAAAAGCAAGTGCAGCCCAACGAGATTGCCTTAATTTCTCCTGCAGGGCTTCAGCTCATGTAAAACACATTTTGACACATTCCTCCATTAGTATTGCCTGTTTCTATATGGGAAGTAGACCATACAGGGTTTTTTTTTCCATGTATGTTTTACCAATGGTGGTTATGCATTGTGTGAGCAACAAAGAAGAGATACATGTATATAACCTGTGTAGTGTAACTCTATGAAATAGTTAAGTAGGTATATCTGTTTTTCAGACAACACTGTTTAATGCCAGAAGAATGACTGGCTAACTATTTAATCAGTTTTTAAATATTTTACCTGTCCCAATTCTAAAATGCAGCCCCTTTTATCACAGAGGGCTTTAGTCATACAAACAATTATCATTAACATATGTCTCATTCTAGTGAATTATATTTGTGGCTATGGTGTATTGGGGCTTTGTATTTGTTTTACCTATAGTACATGTTTCTACATAACCGGTGATTATAATAATTGCATCACAGTGATTATGATATGTTCTGGTGGATGTTATTCCAAAAGCTGGAACAGTTGCCGTTGGCCCATTCCCTTGGGTATAGTCATCACTCTAGTGACATTTGTACTAAATACATGAATAACCAATAAGAAAGAGTGGGACAATGTAACATTTTACATTATAAAACAACTCTGACTACCCCCACCCTTTTCAACAGTATTAAGACTCTTCTATATTTAAAGGACAGGGACCCAAAACATTTATTGAGCTCTTTAATAATTATAACTCTTACAACCTATGGAATATATATATATATATATATATATATATATATATATATATATATATATATATATATATATATATATATACACATACATACATACCTATGTAGAAGCTGCTGCTAAAAAAAAGGCATCCTTACAAAACTAAAAGTTTTGTGTTAGGGGATTCATTTAAGTATGTTTTATTTATGGGAAAATAATGTGATTTAGTAACAGGATATGTATGGAGGGCTCCTCAACAAGTGGAGCTTTTTTAGACAAAATCCTTTAACACTTCTGAAAAGGGGCTGCATTAAAAACAATGATACAACATTTTGGTATAAAGAGTGTTCCTCTAGGAAGAGATAAAGCACTTACAGTAGATCAACTGAGAAGTGGGCAAGTAGTTGGTAAAACTATAAGGACCACATGTTAACAAAGTCATTATAGGGAAACGTCTCTTACAAATGTGTCCAAACGAAGATATATATATATATATATATATATATATATATATATATATATATATATATATACACAGTGGTTGACAAATCACCAAAAAATCTACTCGCCACACAAAAAAATCTACTCGCCACCTAGTACCAAACGTGTGCTGCTTGGGCCAATATTTACTCGCCCGGGGGTTAAATCCACTCGCCGGGGGCGAGCAAATGTATAGGTTTGTCAAACACTGTATATATATATATATATATAAGCTTGTATTTCTTTGGATTCCTGTCTACTTACTGCATGTGCTGATTTGTTTTCATGTGCCACCTGCCTGGAATATTACTGTATCATTATTCCCTCCCTGATGGATGGGCCAATACAGGTCATTTCACTTTTAATTCTAAGGATTTAGCAATCTGAATTAGGTCTTAAATTAAAATCAGAATCGAGTGAATACCAGTTATTTAGAGCACACAGCAATGATTTATTTTACATTTCCCAGTGCTACTGTGTATACATCGCTCACAACTGAGAGCCTCAGTCCAAGGGTTAACAGCAATGCTCCTGCATAGAAATCAAAGTCATTTATTTTGTGTGTACGTTTAAACAATGTTTCAAATCGATGTTCCTATGGAGCAGCATGATGGTGGGTGTAGAGAAATAGTTTGAGACAGCAGGAGAAAAATCGAGTGGGAGCTGCAGAAGTACTTGGAAGATTTAACTAGCTTCTGAGCTGGAAAATAGAAAACGTATTGGAGTGTCAAAAATGTTTGGCCAAAATAAATATAGGCTATTTTGCTTGGAGATTTTTTTTTTTTACACAGATCAAAGCAGCGTTTACCACTAACACTGGCCTCTTCTAAATCACTGCAATCGAATGCAGAACCTTTCCAAGATATGGGGTTGAAGAAGCAATGGAAGTTTAACCTCTTCAATGCCACTGATTCTTTCCTCTCCGCTTTGACTCATTGTTAGTGAGTCAAATTGAGCCAGATTTAACAAATTGGGTGCCACCTCTGGATCCTGCCTGCTGGTCTGCTTTGTGGTTTAGTGTACCCAATGAGTTTGATTTGATAGCAGTTAGGCCGAGATTCATTAAGCCAGTTTGAGAGATATCGTACCTTGATGACAAGGTAACTGCCATTCAAGGCAATGGCAGCTTCCACCGGATTGTGCTGCGATACCCCGCATCGTGGCTTGATGAACCCCAGCCTCAAAGTGCCATTTCATCAGTCAAAAGATACATTTGATATACCTGTTTAAAGTTGCCACTGCGTCTCTGCTCCCAGTCCATCATATCATGAAAGATAGGAATCATTACATTCCGCAGGTCTGGCTGAGGTATCAATGTTACCTCCAAAAATGGACCAATCAAAGCTGGAATAAAATGAAGCTTGTGCTCGCCTGTAAGACAACACAAAGGGTATAGTTATAAATGGAACTCTTCCACTGTTGCTGAATAAAACCGTCACTTAGCAACACATATTGGAGCGCGCGCACATGCATACACACACAAACCAATACATATAGTTCATGGTAAAACGTTCTGTTTACAAATGTGCTATGTCTTCCATACACCTAACAAAAGCTTTCAAACTGTTCTGGTTTCTGACCAAAAGCCCTGCCTTATTTAGCTGCCCATCTCCATTCAGTCCCTCCAACACTGATTGTAGCCCAATAAATGTCTACTGGCTCCACTCCCCAATGTTAAGGCTCTGTCCCGTGATGTCACTGGAACCCCTTTCCACAACACCTGTCTAAAGACAGAAAAAGTAGAAAATATGCACTCAATATCTTATGTATGTATGTCTTTATTTATATAGCGCCATTAATGTTCATAGCGCTTCACAGTAGTAATACAGTACATGTGACAATCATATAAATAACAAATACTATAAATAACAGGTCATGGGAATAAGTGCTTCAGACATAAAAGTAACATTTAGGAAGAGGAGTCCCTGCTCTGAGGAGCTTACAATCTATTTGGTAGGTAGGAAGAACGTACAGAGACAGTAGGAGGGCATGCTGGTAAATGCGTCTGCAGGGGGCCAAGCTTTATGTATCATGTGTATAGTATTAGCCACAGTGCTACTCATATGCTTCTTTAAGCAAGTGTGTCTTTAGGTGGGTCTTAAAGGTGGATAGAGAGGGCGCTAGTCGGGTATTGAGGGGAAGGGCATTCCAATGATGTGGGGTAGTGAGTGAGAAAGGTTTAAGACTGGAGAGGGCTTTAGATACAAAGGGGGTAGAGAGAACACATCCTTGAACAGAACGCAAGAGTCGGGATGGTGCATAGCGAGAAATTAGGGCTGAGATGTAAGGAGGGGCAGAAGAGTGTAAAGCTTTAAAAGTGAGGAGGAGAATTGAGTGTGAGATGGGGGATTTGATAGAAAGCCAGGAGAGTGATTTAAGCAGGGGAGGCGGTGAGACAGATTTAGGAAAGATGTATCATTAACTTTCAAATGCTATCACCTATTGTATGAGTCATATAAGGAGCTTGTCGAACAGTTCAAATATTTAGCTAATAAATCTGACATGATATTACATCATATGAAACAAATTTGTGTCTTGCCTTATTTCTCATTAGGATGGGTTGTGTGTCAGAGACGAATATCTCAGCATTTCCACGCTTTTGCTAATCATTGCTGGAGGGTCATAATGTTCCTTTTAACATTTTGTATTTATGCGTGTGTGTATGTATAATTAAAATGTATATAGAGTGTCAGTGTAAGCAGCGCTGGAGGAGAATGTTGTCATTTATACAAAGATTAATAGTAAGACAACAGACAGATTTCAGGAGGACAGATGAAGATACGCAAGGGACAGAGGTGCGAGGTATTAACATTTTTTTAAATTTTCCATGTTTTTTTATTTTATCAATTAAAAAAAGAAATCCACCGCAACAGACCTCTATTCTGTTTTTACAGGCTTGGAACCAGGATATCATCCAGAGCTGAATCACACTATTTTCAGTTCCAGTGACCCTCCGGTTACCGGCATTACTTTCTGTTTTTTAAAGGGGATTTAAATAGCCATCCAATAGGAAGAAAAAAACGTCGATGTCGCAGCTTTCTATTGGTCCGAGATTTGGCTGCTATTTATTTCCCCTGAGGGAGATTAAAACCCAGTAGCGTAGCTTGTAAGTGTTTTGGGGACCATGGGGGTCACCAGAGCTGAAAATAGTGGTGTTTGACTCAGGGGGGGACCCCAGTTACCACACTATATAAAATGAAGTTAAAAAAAAAAAAAACTAAAAAAAAAACCTAGCAGTAGGATCCTTTCATATACTGTAGGAAACAGGCTATTGGGAAAACACCATCATTTGTAACACTGTAATTTTCATTGGGTTTAGCACATTTTGTGAAGAGCACACAGAAAGCAAAAATATTATATTTTAGCCAATCCCATTTAGTGCTTAACGGTGTTAAGGAGAAGAAACAAAAAACAGCACACAACTCATAGTGTATTTAAAAGTATAATTGCTTGTAGCAAGGATAGTGATAAATGCACATACATCAAAACTCGTTATATCAGTCAATACATGTTAGGGACATGTTACCACAAGGCGAACACTTCTGCTGACACGGGTTCCTCGATATCCACATCGGCTGGCACTCCATGTCTGTAATCCCATATCGTTCATTTCTTTGCAGTGGATCAGCTGTTCCAAGGGTCGTCCGTTTTTGGCTCAGGATTCTCGCGTTGTATGTCAAATATTTAGTAACCACAGGGCTGAAACTAACTGCCAACACGAAACACAGCCTCACACCAACTGTGGCAGCACCAGGTCTGATACGGCGAAACACTGATGTCACTAGCAAGCACCATGAGCGATTTACAGTGGAGAGAACGTTAGAATCAAACTGTATGTAGCCAACCAACCCAAGCTTACCTGGCAGTGTGCTGTTGGTGTATGCGGAGCGTATGTCTGTCAATAAAATCCTATGTGTTTCATAAGTCTTGCCTACTTCTTCAGGGATATGGACGGAGTGATCACTGTTTAATATATACTGTACCACGGGTCTCTGTGATTGGACAAAGCTGGAGGTGTACAAGCCGCCAATCACATCATCACCCACGAACCTAACACAAGCTGACACAGTTTATACAAACCAGTAAAATCACATCTAACAAATCTTTAATGTTTTACTAACATAACATATTAATGACAAATACTAAAATTATTTAAAACAATACAGGTTGTACGAAATCAACATTCTGAAATATAAGTGTAACACAGTTTCTCCCCTCTGTCTCCCCCCCCCCCCCCCAATCGTAGATAGGGACATGTGTGGGAATATATCTGTATTACCAGGTGTGGTGCAATACCCGTTAGGCTCACAGGAAGCTTGAGCCTCCGCCAGTGAAAGCCTGGGGTATATCCTTATGGAACAATACTTACAATAACAGCGTCTCCACCTGTGCAGGATTCTAGAGTTTAGAATGACCCCTGACACAGGACCCACATACAGTAACCACATACACCAAGTTATGGCTAAAACAGTTTACTATGCGCAGGATAACAATATAACACAACAATAACCTCAGTATGCAATATCATAGATACTCTGTATCCCACAGCAAGATATATATCACCCACCTGAATCACGGTGAGTGTCCCAAAGTACCATGGGTGCCAGGCACCAATTCCCTGATTTCCATGCCCCAATGTCAAGGCCCACCCCAAGATGTGTTGGAGATAGCGCTATCCCGTGGTTAGATACCTGCCCGGGGCTCCTGCACCTGGCTATAGCAGAGTAGCAAAAGGGGATCCGTCTGATCCAACATTGTCATCCACCGCGTGTGGGGTGAATTTTGGCATGGATAATATCACCTTCAGAATAGTCTTCAGAATAGTGTTACAAATGAGTTGGGGGCCTAGCTGGGGCCTAGGGGGATATCTGGCCTAGTGCAGAGGTGATTGGTTGTGGAAAGTGAGCGACCCAGTCAGGAAAACAACATGTGAATAAAAAACATACACAAACAATTATTGTGCAGTATTGTGATTCAATAATAAATAAATATACGTGAATCTTAGCTCTGGGGGAGAACCTACTTACAGCAAAATGTAGGGTAAATTAGCTTTTCTCTGACTTTGTCAGATAGTGATATAGTAGTGAGGTTTTCTTTGGGTAGGACTTTAATCCCCTCTTGATCTTCCCTTCTGAGGGTTACTTCATGGATGGTATAACTCAGTTTCCCATAGAATATATATAAAAGAAGAGCAGAAGAAACGGCCAATAGTATAGCTTGCAAAGAACAGAGTTTTATGATCAATGAAATTGTAGGACATGTACTCACATTCAGTACACAAATATCAGACACATAAAGGTATCTTTAGCGCTCTGTGCGCCTGCTGTGCTGTCTCCCCGTCCTCCTCTGTTCCTAGTGCTGCCGTCGCCAAATGGCGTCTGACGTCACTTCCGGGTGGTATCTGGTCGCATCAGATGGTAATAGACTGCGAGGCGCCGAGAGGGGGATCACTGGAGAGCACAAACGTCTGGAGTCTTTTGGTCTTCGCTTCCAGTCAGCTGCAGACACAACCTCCACTAACCTTGTCCCAGCACTGATTGGCATAGTCTTCACAGCACGCACAATTTATCTTATTCTGTGCAGGGGAATCCGTCCGCGCTATTGGCTCCCTGGCGTTATGTGTTCTTCGCTCCTATGCATTATGGGATTGTAGTTCCCCAGGAGGAGCTTAGTGGAATGGCTGCCGCTCCCTACTGTGCCTCTGCTCATGCGCGAGTTTCGGCGCGTGCTTCCAATATGGCGGCGCCCTACGGAGGGAGCCGCCGGAGCCTCCGGCGAGCTCTTCACCGCTCCCTACTCCCCCGCAGTGCCTCCCGCACCTGTCCCTGCCTCCACTGCTAGGCGCGACGGCGCCGGCAGGTAAGCGAACACGGGGCACGCACCAGAGAACCCTGCTATATAAGAAACAAACAGATAGTTCTAAACAATGAAAGCAATAACTTATTACCCACTATAGTGAATAGACCAACTGAAATCATGAAGGTAATTAGCATCTGGCTAAGCAGGTGAGTTACACAGTAAATGGGGAACAAAAATGTACAAAAAGTCTCCAAGGGTGATAAAATCAGAAACAGACAGAAGATGAAGAATCTGACCTAGTCTACAGATAACAAGAAAGAACCTATAGGTTCATTAAAAATCCAATTTAAAATAATACACATATAATAAAAAGAATTTATGTCACAAAAATATAATTTAGTCACAAAGATATTGGATAACCACAATTGATAAAAATTCACACAGTTAGCAGAACAGTTAATATCATATCCAATAAAAATATGGGGTACTAAAAAGTCTATAGAGAGAATTATATTTTAAAAATACATTATTTTATGTTTCTGTCAACTTCACTGAGGACAAGTTAAATATCCTATCCTCCAATCCTCCCTATCCTCCGATAACTTGGAATCTCTCCTCCTGCATCTCAATATGCCCTCCCTATTGCTTTTTCTGTTTACTGTTTCCTCACTCTTTGGTGAACGTCTCTGTTCTCACCAACTTCCCCACTCCCCAATGCACCATTATTTATACACCTCTCTCCCAACAACTTCTTTACCCCTCAATAAAAAGCACCACCACAAATCCTCTATTCAAACCCTCTACCTACTCCTTCCTGCTGCTGGGGATCTCGCATAAGCCTGAAGCCAGACATATACACCTCATTTTACCCATGCCTCCCTGCCATCTCTTCCCACGTAACGTGTGTTAACCCTTAAGTTATTTGACTAACCTTAAAACTTGCCCCACAAATCAAGCATCCCAATAGTCTGCACTTATGGTTACTGTCCCACACTCAGTCACTCCTACCACCCATTGTGCCAAGCACTGCCATCTACAGCACTTATTCCCTCATCTACTGTCGCTGTAAGTTCCCCATCAAACCTCTTACATTGTAAGCTCTTTGGGGCAGGGATTTCCTTTCTTATTGTCTGATTTTGCTGCACTTATTGTATTATTATAATTCCCTGTACTGTATTTTTTGTGAAGCACTGAGTACACTTTTGGCGCTATATAAATAAAGACATACAATGCAATACAAATATTCCTTTATCATGTTTAATTAAGTTTAAAGGTGGGAGGATTCATTGCTTTCATTGTTTAGAACTAACTTTTTGTTTCTTATATTCCAGAATGTTGATTTCGTACAACCTGTATTGTTTAAAATGATTTTAGTATTTGTCATTAATATGTTATGTTAGTAAAACATTAAAGATTTGTTAGATGTGATTTTACTGATTTGTATAAACTGTGTCAGCTTGGGTTAGGTTTGTGGGTGCTGATGTGACTGGACAAAGCTGGAGGCGTACAAGCATCAATCACAGAGATCTGTGGTATATATAAACTAACAGAGATCACTCAGTCCATATCCCTGAAGAAGTAGGCAAGATTTACAAAACGCGTAGGATTTTGACAGACATACGCTCCGCATACACCATCAGCACACTGCCAGGTAAGCTCGGGTATGTTGGCTGCATACAGTTTGACTCTAACGTTCAGTCAGCTGTAAATCAACCACGGCACTTGCTAGTGACGTCAGTGTTTTGCCATATCAGACCCAGTGCTGCAGCAGTTGGTGTGAGGCTGTGTTTCGTGTTGGCAGTTAGTTACTAAATATTTGACATATGACACACACTGACTATACTTATGGGAGAATCCTGAGCCAAAAACAGATGACCCTTGGAACAGCTGATCCACTGCAAAGAACCGAACGATACGGGATTACAGATGAGGAGTGCCAGCCGATGTGGATATTGAGGAATCCGTGTCAGCAGAAGTGTGCGCCTTGTGGTAACATGTCCCTAACATGTATTGCTTTATATAACGAGTTTTGATGTACGTGCATTTATCACCATCCTTGAAACAAGCAATTATACTTTTAAATACACTATGAGTTGTGCGCTGTTTTTTGTTTTATCTCCATTAGCCTTTTGGTGATACTGAGCATCATCTTGGAAATGGCAGCAGACTTGTGTATTGTTTTGGAAAGGTTACTAAGTATTTTCCTTTTCTTATATTCACATCACTTTATTTCCACACACACTGTTTGTGTCATTTAACTATATACACACACACTGTATCACTTGTCTATATTGATTGAGACATTTTTAAATGTAACATATGTTTATGTTCTCCTAAGGAGAAGGAGTGGCTCAGTGAGTCAAGACACTCACTGGCACTGAGAGTTTGAAGCAGGGGAGCCTGGTTCAATTCCTGGTGTCAACTCCTTGTGACCTTGGGCAAGTCACTTTATCTCCCTGTGCCTCAGGCACCAAAAAACATAGATTGTAAGCTCCACAGGGCAGGGACCTGTGCCTGCAAAATCTCGTTGTAAAGCGCTACGTAAAACTAGCAGCGCTATACAAGAACATGCTATCATTATTATTATTTATTTATAACTGTATTATATTCACTATATATGTGGATTAAGATCACAATCTGGTGTGCAATTATTTTCATTTTATTGCCACTCAACGATTTTAAGCATTAAAAAAAACCTGCTGGTTTGACCCAGCATTTCAATGTAATCTGTGCGATTACAGTCATACTGTAATATACAATAAACTCATATCAGGAGCTAGTTCTGATATAATATTCAATGCATAGATTACCCTCTGGAATGCAAATGGATAATTTGTAAATAAACAGATTTTTCATCTACCCCCCCCCCCCCCCCCCCCAAAAAAAAGGCTAATCAGTGGAAGGATTCTAGTCACAAAAAAATACATGTTGAACCATTCTGTGACATTGGTTAAACAAGTTAGCTTCTATGATGTGCAGTAACTGAGCTAAAAATATATCAGACTAGCACATGGATGAAATTAAAGCAAGACATGGAGTATTAAACTAAAGGTAATTTGAAGTCCATGATTTGACATTGTGTATGAAAAGGGGCAGAACTAATAAACTGACGATAATGAATATGTGTTAGTGTGATCACAAACCAGAGATGTAGGAGAGAGAAGGTGTATGAACATGAGCAGCTAGAAAGGGTATTTCTGAGTACACTGTGTACTAATTATTGCTTTTATTAAAAGCTATATGCAACTATAAGTGAAATGAACGCATACAACCTACAAGTCTTTCGTATGGTAATATAGTTAGACAAGCTTATGTTGTTTTGCAGATGTGAATTAAAGAATAAATCATATACAAACAGGCCTTTTTTGTAACGCATGGATTCGCATTTTATCATTGCTGACTTTCTCCTCTGATGTTACTAAATTTCCTTATTTTCAAATGTCAGCATTAATGAGTCAGAAGCAGATGTGGGGGAGATAATCTGCTTCCCAAGCCATATAATAGTCACTTATAACTGTCAGCATATGCTGATAAAGAAGAATGGGAAAAAGACGCTAACACAGCCACGCACTGTGAATGATCACATTGGCATTGTACGATTCCCTAAATTTAATTTTTTATTGAACCAATAATGAAATACCAATTAAACCATGCAGCCTGATGCATAAAAAGTATGCATTAGTGAATGCATTAGAGAGTGATTTTTGTTCTCTCATCTCAGCTTTGTACTGTATATACTACCAATTTCTCATTTGGTAGAAGGAATTCGGTTGTCTTACCTAAATTTTGCCACATGCTGAAGATTTCACATCCCATCGTTACACGCATGTCACCATATCTTCGGGGGGGGGAAATAGAGAAAGTTAAATGCATTACACAATAAAGACACGCAAGTCATATTTACAATAAAAATGATAAGTTAAATATCATTACAATAATAATAGCACTGCATGGCACAATTGTGTAAGATCAGGTCAGATTATACCTGCAGTCTTGTTAAATATCAGTCATTTAGAGTGAGTTCTGTTCCTTTGAACCCTCATTCATAAGCAGTAAAATAGCCTAATTTGCACATCTGATGTCTTATTAAGTAAAATCAGAATGATCATACAAAGAACAACTTTTGGTGACTTCAGAACCCAAAATTGATGCTCCTTTTGTCAGCTATGTTCTTGGGCAAGAGGATTGCATTCTCCCATGAAACTGAATACAACTGAAGGCAACAAAAAACCTCCACCGTTAGCATAGAGCCAATAAAGAATATCACTTAAACCTACCCAGCCTAGAAATATTTCAAAGCAAGTATAAACCAACCTCACACTGATGATACCCACCAAGGTTGAAACATGTCTGTGAGTGGTTTGTACTTGCTTTAGTAGTCCCATGCTGTACTTAAAAGCCGTGTGAACGGCAATGAATCAGTTTAAATGGGCTCCATGTGAATGGATATTCCAGGCAAAAGGTGACACATTGCGTGCTCATTTGCATGTAATTTCCCAGAATCCCTAGGTGATAATGGTGGAAAGGCAGGGTTGCAGACCTGTCTAAGACATGTGAACGTGCTCACAAGTGATATTCTTTATTGGTTATATGCCAACGGTGGAGGTTTTTTGTTGCCTTTTTCACCCATCATAACTTAAAATGCAATATGGTGTGTATATATATATATATATATATATATATATATATATATATATATATATATATATATATATATATATATATACACACACATATTATATATATACACACATATTATATATATATACACATTATATATACCAATCCTTGGAACGGTAACGTATAACTATATATATATATATATATATATATATATATATATATATATATATATATAGTTATACGTTACCGTTCCAAGGATTGGTAAACAAGAGACAGCACTCAATGTTGAAAATCAAAGTGTATTAGTGAAAGCAAAAATACATCCCTATGTATAGGATACCCCCTGAGGAAGGTCCCATTCTGTAGGACCGAAACGTTGGGTTTCTGGATGTATTTTTGCTTTCACTAATACACTTTGATTTTCAACATTGAGTGCTGTCTCTTGTTTACCAATCCTTGGAACGGTAACGTATAACTACATTCTCTATATGGGACATGCACCTGTGGCTTACCAGCACCTATTGGAGTGCCAACTGCCTTATCTGACTATATATATATATATATATATATATATATATATATATATATATATATATATATATTTATATATATATATATATATATATATATATATATATATATATATATATAGTCAGATATATATATATATAGACTCAGGATCCAAAAGCTAATCATTCATACAGCCTGGGCCCCTGGTTTCCAACCCCAGTCCCCCACGGAACTCGTTGGCATTGCGGGAAGGTTGAGCCAGGCGACTGCATCGCCAGAGGTTCCGGCGGCTCCCTTTGCAGGGCGCCGTCATGTTTAAGTGCGCGCGCATGCACAGGGAGATCGTGCATGCGCAGAGGATCTCTTAGGGCGGACATTAGAGGTGCAAAGGCCTTGCGGGGACTACAGGCCCCAGAAGTCACTGGGGCTATGAGTCAGGTGCAGGCAAGCAGCCAATTGTGCAGCAGGATCCCCCCTGGACCAGGATTGATACTTTTCGCGCGTAGAGGAGCACGACAGTCGGAGCTGGTACAGCAGATGAGTAAAGTGTGCATGTGCAGGATGTCTGTGGCCCCTGCACTAGGCCAGAGACACCCTGTTAGGCCCCAGCTAGGCCCTGACGCCCCTCAGCTTGTGGTTGCGACAGAGACCAACCCACCAGTTAGGGACACGGCCCCTATAGAACCAGGTTCAGGGACACAGACAGGACACGGCCAGGACACGCTGCGAACTGGAGCTTCAGACAGAGAGAGAGTGTTATGGTGGGACATTCCTGCCGGACACCACCCAACGCAGAGGCGGAGTCGTCGCTGACGGCATGGGACCGTACGGCCTTCGTCTATCGTCTGCTTTACCAGGTGCCGGAGCACCCGGCAGGTACAACAAGTGCGCCAACTGTACACACACTAGTGAGTGGGGCAGCGCTGTCACACACCCTTGGGTGGGACTTGCTATTTGTGGACACCAGGGTGGTTGGGTGCCCAAGGGCCCCTCGGGACTTTGGGGGACTATCTATCCAGGTGTGGACATGGTGTGGGAAGGTACTGGAGGGTGCGGCCGTGCGTGGCCTAGTTGGTGGAATTGTACATTGTGATTGTTCTATTGCATATAGTAAAACTGTTACTCTTAGCAGTATGTGTTTTATTGGGTCCTGTAACGGGGATATCTCACATAGTAGGATCCCGTACAGGTGGAGGTGCTGTCATGAGACGGATCAGACACAACCCAGGCTCACAGAAGTAGAGGCTCGGCCGTCCTGTGAGCCACAGGTAACACACAAAATACATGGTAGCCACCATATTTCCCAGGGGGTGGGGGAAAGTGCGCTACATACACAGAGAATGACGCATCAGAAAACAGCCTGAAGGACTCTAGAATTTTGAGATACTTATCCAATTTCCCATTACAAAAATGCACAACCACAAAAGCAGCTTAATACCGCTATACTTACTTTTCCAGCACTTTTTTCATTTTGGAAGGTGTAAACATCTCTAGCTGCAGGCATGATTGATTAATAAAAATAACAGCGAGGTAAAAGTAGGAATCCCAAATCTATAAAAAAACAAAGCAATGCTAAATAGTAACTCATTCGTTTCTCAAGCTTAGACCTTATAACGCTACAAAATTGATATTGTTACCGAGAATTTTTTTTTTATTCCCTTGAGCACGGTCCCTGGAGTAACCAACAGGCCGGCTTTTCAGGATATCCTTGCTTCAGCACAGGAGGCTCAATCAGTGGCTCAATTGAAGACTGAGCCACTGATTGTGCCACCTGTGCTAAAGCAGGGATATCCATCAAATCTGTACTGTTGGTGGCACTTGAGGACTGAGTTTGGAGACCCCTGGTGTAGAGTAAAAGAGGTAAATACAAGATTTTTGTTTAAGTAGTTTATATGCACTACACATATGACCATCTTTAAACAGAGGCTTCTAACGAATCCTGAGCTTGCGTGTACAAACTGAGCTGTGTGCTTGAAGTACTGGTTGTTTAAAGTGTGTGCAGTAAGAACCAGAAGCAGTTTGAACAAGGAAGCGGTTAAACAAGGTTTAGTATATTGAAGAGAAACAGAATGGGTGTGATGCTCTAAATTGAGACCAGTCCTTGTTGGACATCCAGTATTATTTAGGTCCACAATGGGTTAACCTTAACAACGTTGGAGTGCCCCCAATAGAGTTGATTGACAACTGGTGGGACAGACGTGGAGTCAGCCAGACCCTCACTAGATTACAGTATTACAAACCCAACCAGTGTTGTAGAAATAAGTGGTCAATGACCATGGTAAGCAGGAATAAATGAAAGGCACTATGGCTCTTTACCTGTACTACCAAGGGGGCACTCGTGTCGTCAGCGGCGTGCGGTCCATCTTGTGAAGATCCAGAGGAGTAGAGAGCGTTGATGGCGCACTGCCAGGGGATCCTGAGAGAATCAATCAGGAGAAAGAAACAGCCAGGCCACTCCAAAGATGAAAAAATGTGTTAGGTTTATTGCATGCTGATAAACACACAAGGAACGGATAGGTAAACGCACCTACGCGTTTCGTACTAAGTGTACTTTATCAAGGTACACTTAGTACGAAACGCATAGGTGCGTTTACCTGTCCGTTCCTTGTGTGTTTATCAGCATGCAATAAACCTAACACCATTTTTTCATCTTTGGAGTGGCCTGGCTGTTTCTTTCTCCTGATTGATTCTCTCAGGATCCCCTGGCAGTGCGCCATCAACGCTCTCTACTCCTTAGTATATTGAAGTACAGTTTACTGTTAGTACTTATAAACGTCATAGTTGCTAGAACGAGCAGGATTGAAAATGCCACTCAATGCACATCTTGCCACATGTATGTGCACTTGGAGCAGCTATTCCAAGGAGCATACCGCTGTGAGAGGTGTGAGCGGGTGGTCTCTTTAGAATCAGAGATTGCTGATCTGAAGAGGCAACTTGCAATATTGAGTGACATTGGCAATCTTGAAAGGGGTTTAGAGCTCACTGAGCAGGCCCTTGCTTCGACTAGTGGTGCAGATGATGGCGCTGTTAGTGAGGAGCAGATAGGTAGCTTGGTTGCTATTAGTGAGGAGCAGGTAGGTAGCTGGGTGACAGTTAGAAGGGGAAGCAGGGGCAATAGGGAGAGGCAGGTCGTTTCTGAGCTGACACATCCCAATAGATTTGCCGTGTTGAGTGAAGATATTGGGAATGTCGGGGCAGAAATGGCAAGGCTGGGGGAGACTAATTGCTCTAGCAGCCAGGGGAATAGTTCCTCAAGCATAATGGGGACTCAGGATGCTCAGATACAAAGAAAGATTGTGGTAGTAGGGGACTCCATTATTAGGAAGGTAGATAGGGCAATCTGTTGCCAGGACCGCATGAACCGAACAGTTTGTTGTCTCCCGGGTGCTCGGGTTCGGCACATTGCGGATCGGGTAGACAAATTGTTGGGGGGGCTGGGATTGACCCGGCGGTCTTGGTACACGTTGGCACCAATGACAAAGTTAGAGAAAGATGGAGGGTCCTAAAAAATGATTACAGGGATCTAGGCCAAAAGCTTAAGGCAGGGACCTCCAAGGTAGTATTTTCTGAAATACTACCAGTGCCAGTCAGAGATCAGGGAGGTTAATGCATGGTTAAGAAAGTGGTGCAGGAAGGAGGGGTTTGGGTTTTTCGAGCACTGGGACTCCTTTTCTGAGAGGTGCCATCTATATTCTAGGGACGGATTGCACCTCAATGAAGAGGGATCCCCTGTGCTAGGGGGGGGGGGATGCTAAAAAGGTTGGAGGAGATTTTAAACTAGGATGGAGGGGGGAGGGGAATGAAACAGATAATGAACTAAATGGAATAGAGGAGGATACAAGGTGGTATGGAGGTAGAATGGGGGCAAGTGCGAGTTTGACAAGCAGTGAGACACCCATAGTAAATACAGATAATACTAGAAAACTTCTAAAGACTAAACCAAGTGGGCGCAGAAAGGAAGGAGCAGATAAGATAATAGTACAGGCTGAAAAAAAACTTAAATGCATGCTTGCTAATGCAAGAAGCCTGACAGATAAAATGGGGCAGCTTGAATTAATAGCTGCAAGGGAGCAGTATGATATCATAGGCATTACTGAAACATGGTTGGATGAAACTCATGACTGGACAGTTAACTTAGAGGGTTATTCCCTTTTTCGGAAGGATCGAACAAATAGAAGAGGAGGTGGAGTATGTTTATATGTTAAACCAGATCTAAAACCTATTATAAGGGATGATGTTTATGAAGGGAATGATGTAAATGTAGAGACTTTGTGGATAGAAATTAGCAGTGGAGGTAAAAGTATAAAGAAAATGTTTGTGGGAATATGCTATAAACCACCAAATATCTGTGAGATTGAGGAAGCTAAAATACTTTTGCAAATGGAGAAGGCATCAAAACTTGGTCATGATTGCATAATGGGGAATTTTAATTATCCAGACATAGACTGGGGTAATGAGATTAGCATTACAACAAAAGGAAACAGGTTTTTGGGGGTGCTTATAGATAATTATATGCACCAAATTATTGAGGAACCAACCAGGAGAGGGGCAATACTGGATTTGGTCATATCAAACAATGTAGAAGTAATAACAAATATTCAAGTCCTGGAACATTTGGGTAACAGTGATCATAACATGGTCTCATTTGAAATAAATTATCAAAAAATAGATTTCTTGGGTTCAACAAAGACCTTAAACTAAGAAAGGCCGATTTTAATAAACTGAGGTCTAATCTAGTAGTAATACAGTACAATGGGATGATGTTTTTGCAGGGGAAAATGTAGAAGATAAATGGGCAGTCTTTAAAACATTGTTAGAAAAGCACACTTATCAGTGTATACCCTTGGGTAATAAGTATAAAAGAAATAAGTCAAAACCAATGTAGCTAAATAAACAGGTAGGGGAGGAAATGGACAAGATGAGAAAGGCGTTTAGATTCTTTAAGTCAGAAGGGACAGAGACATCGTATCAGAATTATAAAGAATGTAACAAAAATTGCAAAAAGGCAATCAAATTAGCAAAATGGATAATGAAAAAAGGATTGCAATAGAAAGTAAGGTCAACCCTAAAAAGTTCTTTAAGTACCTTAATAACAAAAAAATGAGAAAAGAAAATATAGGACCCTTTCAGTGTGAGATGGGTAGGCAGATTATTGGAGATAACGAAAAAGCTGAGGTATTAAACAAATTCTTTGCCTCTGTGTTTACCAGGGAAGAATCAAGTTCAATAGTAGTGCCGAAGGAGGAAGCCACAACCTCCATATTAATGAACAATTGGTTAACTGAGGAAGAAGTTCATAAGCGACTTCAAAAAATTAAAGTAAATAAGGCACCTGGCCCCGATGGCATACATCCAAGAGTTCTCAAGGAGTTAAGCTCAGTTATAGCCAAACCATTATATTTAATATTCAAGGACTCAATTTCCACAGACTCAGTACCACAAGATTGGCGTAAAGCAGATGTGGTGCCTATATTTAAAAAGGGAGCTAGATCACAACCAGGAAATTACAGACCTGTAAGCCTGACTTCAATAGTTGGGAAACTACTTGAAGGCTTAATACGGGTTACTATTCAGGAATACCTAATGGAAAACAAAATTATTAGTAATAGTCAGAATGGATTTATGAAGGATAGATCTTGCCAAACTAACCTTATTTGTTTCTTTGAGGAGGTAAGTAGGAATTTAGACCAGGGTAATGCAGTTGATGTGATCTACTTAGATTTTGCAAAGGCTTTTGATACGGTTTCACACAAGACGTTGGTGTACAAAATAAAGAAAATTGAACTCAGTAATAATATATGCACCTGGATTGAAAACTGGTTAAAAGACAGTCAACAGAGGGTTGTCATAAATGGAACTTTTTCAGGTTGGGCTAAAGTCGTAAGTGGAGTACCTCAGGGATCGGTACTGGGACCCCTGCTTTTTATCTTGTTTATTAAGGACTTAGAGGTTGGGATCAAGAGCAAATTCTCAATTTTTGCTGATGATACTAAATTGTGTAAAGTAATAGAATCAGAGCAGGATGTAATTTCCCTTCAGAAGGACTTGGAGAGACTGGAAACGTGGGCAGGTAAATGGCAGATGAGATTTAATACAGATAAATGTAAGGTTATACATTTGGGATGCAAGAATAAAAAGGTGACTTACAAATTAAATGGAGATATATTGGGGGAATCCTTGATGGAGAAGGATTTAGGAGTGCTTTTAGACAGGCTTAGCAATAGTGCCCAATGTCTTGCAGTAGCTGCAATGGCAAACAAGATCTTATCTTGCATCAAATGGGCAATGGATGGAAGGGAAGTAAACATAATTATGCCATTTTACAAAGCATTAGTAAGACCTCTCCTTGAATATGGAGTACAATTTTGGGCACCAATCCTAAGAAAAGACATTATGAAACTAGAGAGAGTGCAGAGAAGAGCCATCAAATTAATAAAGGGGATGGACAATCTAACTTATGAGGAGAGGCTAGCTAAATTAGATTTATTTACATTAGAAAAGAGGCGTCTAAGAGGGGATATGATAACTATATACAAATATATTCGGGGACAATACAAGGAGCTTTCAAAAGAACTATTCATCCCACGGGCAGTACAAAGGACTCGGGGCCATCCCTTAAGGCTGGAGGAAAGGAGATTTTACCAGCAACAAAGGAAAGGGTTCTTTACAGTAAGGGCAGTTAAAATGTGGAATTCATTACCCATGGAGACTGTGATGGCAGATACAAAAGATTTGTTCAAAAAAATGTTGGACATCTTTTTAGATGGGAAAGGTATACAGGGATATACCAAATAAGTATACATGGGAAGGATGTTGATCCAGGGATTAATCCGATTGCCAATTCTTGGAGTCAGGAAGGAATTAATTTTTCCCCTTAATGGGTTTTTTTGTTTGTCTTCCTCTGGATCAATAAGTAAGTATAGATATAGGATAAAGTATCTGTTGTCTAAATTTAGCATAGGTTGAACTTGATGGATGGAAGTCTTTTTTCAACCTCATCTACTATGTAACTATGTAACGCAATTGATTATTATGGGTAAAGCTATATGTGACTACTATGGGTTCCAAATAAATAATAAGTACAGTACTTAGGAACTATATAAAAATTGTATTTAGAAAAATATCACTGTGACGGTAGGGGGTAGCCAGGCTATCAAATAAAGGTTTAAGCCCGTTTGGTTACCCCTAATTCGGGTGTTGAGTTTAAAATGTGTGAGAATGTGTCTATCTAGTCAGGGCCCAGAGTTGCTGGTTCCCCTAAAAATGTACCCAGGAATCAGGTTGGATTCCTGGATACATGTTGACACATTGTCTCAGTAATATCTCCCCTTGAAAAATCTTTTGTGACTCACCACTAGGGGTTTCCTGCTTCAGCACAGACCAGAAAGGTAAAAGGGGCATAGGGATGTGAGGTGTCCCTGAAACAGTCAAGGGGTCCCTAGGTTAATGGGGATACCCAGTAAATGCCCAAGTCACCCAGAACCTATTTAGGTGTTCGTGGGTTGGTTCCCTGCATCAGCGCAGACCAGAAAGGTAAAAGGGGCATAGGTATGTGAGGTGTCCCTGAAACAGTCAAGGGGTCCTAGGTTAATGGGGATACCCGGTCTAGAAGTTCTGAGGGGCTCCAACTATACATACAAGGTTGTAAGGGGATTCTTAGAATTCGTACTAAGTCTATGCAATCGTGTGTGGATAATATGGCTAGTGAAAAATAACATGCAGCTTTTTACTCTATTTCCCATACCAGGCAGACTCAGGTTTTTAACGTGTATATATTTTTTAACAAAGTGCGTTAAGTACATATATGCGTGTGCACAGTAAAACGAGGCAAAGGGATGAAAAGTGTTCCTGTAGCTTGCGGGAATCCCTAGGTAACATAGTGGCAGTTAGTGCCAACATGTCCCAGCACCTGTATTGGGTTTGTGGGCTATGAAAGTCCCCTGTGAAGTATAGAAAAACCTGACCTGTTTAGGGGCGTAGAAACTCCAGATTTTAGGTGGTATATTGAGGCAAAAATGTATTCCTTTTGTTTGCAGGAGTTCAGGGGGCCCACCTACTTGTGGTTCCCTGTTTCTCCCCAGCATGCAGGCACTATTTGTGGGTTCGACAGGGTGAATTACATTGATGCTGCACCGTGTCTCCTAGACTCATGGTTTTCCAGCACAGATATCCCCAACTAATTTCCCACATGTATATAAGGTTCCCCAAGGTTTTTACTTTATTAAAATATGGTTCAGAGGTTGTTATACTGTATTTACTGTATAAAAATCCATGCAGTCAGCCTAAAGCATTTGCATAGGAGACATGATGTCTACCTAGTCCTCTGGCCTCAAAGGGAATCCAGGATATGGAGGTGTCGGGCCATTTGGTAGCAAGGAGGGGCAGAGAAAAAGGACCTAACAGCCATTTGGGTTCTGTCAGACTCTGCGGAGCCTTCCCGGCAGATAGCTATGCCATGTTAAACCTTTTGGTGGTATGCTTCAAGTATGAGGGGTTTTCCATTAGCATAATCTCATTTATTTTATTAATCACATGATTCCTGGTTGGGACTGCTGATTTTTTTTCCATGCGGCCGCAATTGATCAACTGGCCACTGATAGTATGTGGGCTATGAGTTTACGTTGGTGAGAGTTACCACCTTCTACTGTGTTGGCCAGTAATAGAACCAAAGGGTCCATTGTTATGTCTAATTCTACTGTTTCTTCTACTAAGTCTTTAATATCTCTCCAGAATCTAGTTATTTGGGGCAAGACCACCATATGTGGACCAGATCTCCTACCCTTCCGCATTCTCTTCAAAATCCGTCTGAGCTTTCCGTGTATATTTTGCCCAGTTTTTGGGGGGTGAGATACCAGTCAAAAATCATTTTATATCTTTTTTCTTTAATTTGTGTACAAATGGAGATCTTCAAGGCATTTCCCCAGTCTTCTGCTGTAATTTCCCTTTGTAAATCAATTTCCCACTTAATCCTTTATTTGTGTGCTTGCGATTGACCAGCAGGGATCAGTGGATCCAATTCTCGATATAGGGCCAAGAGTATACCTTTCTGATATGTCCATAACCTACACAGGTTTTCAAAAGTTGTGCAGTGCAGGAATGGACCTGACTTTACCAGTTGTTTAATCTATGTGAATCTATATATTTCAGATCTAAGTTATAACATTTTAGAAATTCCCCCAGATCTGGGATCAAAACTCTATATAGATCATCCACATCCCAAATACCAACCTTTTTCCATGTCTCAAATGCTTCTGTGGGTATACCTGGGACACAGTCTGGATTCCCGTATAATGCAGTTAGTTTTATAGGGATGAGAGGAGTTTATATCTTGTATTAGCTTATGCCATATTTTTTATGTGAATCATAGTTTGGCTGAGCTCCCTCCATCCTCTTGTCTTTGTATTTCCATAACAGTGCTGGGAGTGACTGGCTGGCAAGGTGTGATTTCAGGTCATTTGTGGATATGTGGAGTTGAGTGCCACATAACTATTTGTTTAAGGTGGGCTGTCTGGTAGTACTTCTTGAGATCTGGAACTGCCAGCCCTCCACCATCTTTTCGTGCCAAGAGAACTGATCTAGGAGCCCTTGGAGCTTTATGCTGCCAGATAAATAGAAATGATTTATTTTGTAAATCTTTTATCACGGATTGTGGAACCATTATTGGTAACGTTTGAAAGTAGTATAGCAGACGTGGGAGTATATTCATATTTAATGAAGCTATGTGTCCGAGCCAGGATATCTTGATTTGTGTTATTCATCTGGAGTAGTTATACTGTAGGTGTAGAGTCACTGGTATGTTTTTGTAATATTAATTCCAAGGTATCTAATATAGTATCTTTCCATTTGTAGTTAAAATCTAGTTGAAGTAATTTTACTTCATGTTTGGGGAGGAAAATATTTAGGGCCTCAAAATTGTCCTTATTTATTTAAGAATGAGAAATGTGTCCGAATTCTGATAAGGCTGCCTGTAGATTGGGGAGTGAAGTCAATGGGTTCGCTAATGTCAATATGACGTCATCTGCGAATAGAGAGATTTTATAAATTGTGTCTCCTATTTATTTTCCCTTAATATTAATACTATGTTTGATATTACATGCCAGATGTTCCATTGTTAGGGCAAATAGCAACGGGGACAGCGGGCAGCCCTATCTTGTTCCATTGGTTATATGAATAACCTCTCCTTCGCCTTCTGGTAATTTCAAGGTAGCTCTGGGGGAACAGTAAAGTGCCTTTATCCCAGTGACAATGGGTTCCCTGAATCTAAACGCCTCCAATGTTCCCCTCATAAATTGCCAATCAATCCGGTCAAATGCTGTTTCAGCATTCAAACTTAACACCATCGCTTTAGTTTTCCGCTTGTGTATTTGTTCTATTAAATTTATAACCTTTCTGGTACAGTATTATCCGAGGCTTGTCTCTCGTTTGTGAATCCTACTTGGTCTGGATTTATGAGTTTGTGGATTATTTTTTGTAGCCTATTAATTATTTTACTATATATTTTAATATTTGAATTTAGGCGCAAGATTGGCCTGTAACTTTCACATCTCAATGGGTCTTTCCCATCTTTATGAATAACCGTTATTGTGGCTTTTAGACATTTAGAATTTGGTCTCCCCCCCCAGAAATGTTGAACATTGGAAGCATTGTCGGGGCCAGGATGGCCACATATTTTTTAGAATATAGATTTGTGTAACCATCTGGGCCTGGTGCTTTCAAAGTTTTTGAAGACTTACTGTAACTACTGAACTTCTGTAAATTCAGTTGCAGTGATTGCAGCGTTCAGGGTGTTTAAGTCATCTTGTTATAGCTTTGGGAGATTGCATTGGGGTTAATGCCTGTTTATTTTTGTCAGCGCATCTGGGCTAGGTTGTTTGTTAGCATTTAAATGATATAGGGGCCTATGCAGAGAGCTGCGAATTTTCGAAATTCGCCATTTTTTGGAGATAATCGCGCAGAAAACAGCAGAAAATGGAGATTTCCGAAAAACGCGCCAATTTTTCTTTTCTATTTGTAAAACTCGCCTCGCGGCTGGCGAGAACCGCAATCTCGCCAGTTTAAAAAATATCCGTATGCAGAGAGGCGCGAACGGCATCTAGCGGCTGTTCGCGCCAATAAAATGGCGCGATTGTCTCCGTTTTGCCTCGCCAAAAAAAACTGCCGCTCGCGGCCATT
The DNA here is from genome assembly GCF_040206685.1 of Ascaphus truei. Lineage (NCBI taxonomy): Eukaryota > Metazoa > Chordata > Amphibia > Anura > Ascaphidae > Ascaphus > Ascaphus truei. The sequence goes on along the minus strand of NC_134487.1, from coordinate 73,808,011 downwards.
GCAAAGGGGAAAAAAAAGGCGCGAATTTGTTTTAACACATTTCTGAAGCGCGCATCTCGCCAATTTAAACTCGCCAGACGCATCCATGTTAAACATAGCAGAATTCGCACTTTTCTGCATATGGAGATTAAAACTCTCCAAAAAAGCTCCTTTTTATTAAATTCGCCAATTTTAAAATTCGCTGCTCTCTGCATGAGGCCCATAGGGTGTTAAAATATTTACCAAATTCCCCTGCTATTATTTTTGGATCATAAGATATTTTTCCATTTTTCAGTTTTATTACTGGGATTGCAGATTTGTTTCTGAGCCCTTTCAGTTTATTGACTAGTAATCTATCCGCCTTATTGTCTTTTTCATTAAAAAAAAAAGTTGCTTGTCCACTGTAGTGATTTTTCAATATCCTCTTATTGGAGAGATTTTAACTCATTCTGGCTTACTAGAAGCCTTTTATATATTTGTTTTGATGGATTAGCTTTATGTGATTGTTCTAATGTTTTTATTGATGCCTTAAATTCCTCTGTTCTCTTAAACTTTTCTCTTTTCTTATAAGATGCAATAGAAATAAATAACCCCTAAGAACGGCTTTGTGTACCTCACATAGTGTCAAAGGAGATGCCACACTACCTGTGTTTATTTTAAAGTACTCTTTGAGGGTATATTGGACTCTTGTCTATTTCCAGGAATTAAGAATCGTTGAGGAATCATTTAAAACAGGTTTTGTTTTCTTGCAATAGGGGCATGGTAAGATCATGTAAAAGGCCAAATTGTGGCCTGAAATATGTAAGCCATTAATTCAGGGATCAACAAAAAATGATCTTGCCCTGATTAGGACTCATGTGGGGTCGAATAGAATGGATAGTCTCTGGTATTTTTATTTAGTGCCCTCCAGGAGTCCTATCAAGTGAAACCTTCTCGTCATGTTTCTGGATTCTTTGGCTGTTTTGGCCAAGGTGCGGGTCTGTCTGTGTGTTTTGGATTTGTCAATGTCTGGATTATGAACCATATTGAAATCCCCTCTCCAGCGAATCGAATCAGGTGGGAAAGCAACCAATTTATCCATTACCTCTTTCAAGAACTCCATGTGTTGCTTATTTGGGGCATAAATGTTTAACAATGTAACTGTCTTCCCTGCCAGTGTGCCTTGGGTATCCCTAATTTCCTTCTGTACCTGGAGAGGGATTCCTTTCCTAACTAGTATCGCCATGATGAATAATACACCTGTTGGTATTCTCTTACAAAAGTTTTCAGGGGGGGAAAGGGTGTCTTGTTTTTTGTTATGGGTTTCTTCTATGTAGATAATATCTCCCTTTAGCTTCTTAAATTCTTTCATGGCTAATTCGCTTTTATAAATGTCATTGTAAGAGATGTGTGCAGAGGTATACTAATGGAGACCAATTTAGGTGAAATTAAAACATGGCTTATTGAGCCGGCTCCTTTAAACTCTCTACAGCATGTACAAAAACAAAATAAACAAAGCAACAAACACTTATCCCAGTGAAAGGGCTAACTTACTTCCCCAGTCCCTCGCTACAAGACTGGGAGGAAAAGACCCTTACCAGGCTACCACCCCAAAGTCTCATGCGGTACTTTTTTAGCAGATGGCCCTTTAGGTCAGTGGTGTCCGGGTGTCTTGATCTCAGCAAAGCCTTTGTGCTCAAGACATTGTCTCTCTCCTGTGTCAGCACCGTTGTGTGCTAAGGAATCTCTCTGTCTGGCAGTTTCCCACAGGAGGCTTTTTTTAGAGCTCTGATTAGCCGGTGGAACCTGGTTAATTGCCTGATTGCAATTAACCAGCTCCCTGCTGGATTCCTCAGAGTATTTAGTGTGAGAATCGGGCGCAGGCTCCGCTCCAGAGTTTTATTCAGACTTGCTGCAACTACACCTCTTGTGCACACTGCACAGCAACGAATCAGAGCCCTGGTTTCACTTTCAGCTTCTATTATGCAGCCGTGTAGCTATTGGCTGTTCATCCTTTTATAAGCCTAGCCTTTGCCTCTGCAAATTGGCTGAGCATAACAGTTTGTTTCTCGTGACGTTGTCTCACGCACTCTGTTGTTCCTTGTCCAGCCTTGCTTTTCTGTGCCTGCCTTGCCTTGCAGTTTCACCTGAATCTGGACCACGGATCCAACTATTCTACAGTCTCCTACCCTCGACCTCGGCTCGGATATCTACTACACTACCTTCTGCTACCCTCGACCTTGGCTACATGACCTCTACTACCCTCCAGTCTACTACCCTCCAGTCTCCTACCCTAGATCATGGTGAGTATACCTACTACCCGACTTCTCCTACCCTGACCCAGCTACACGACTATGAACCTGCCCACCGGACGTGGCCTCTCGGCTCTGGGTCGGTGTTTACTAATCCCCATTTCTCTTATGTGGCCCCTCTCTGGCCTCTCCCCTGCAACCCAAAACCTGTTGCATTTCCACCTCTTGTGACTGTTCCATTACCTTCGCATAGGCCAAGACCCTAATAAACATTAACCCTTCAGCTCTGTTTTCGCAGCGTGCGGGAACCTGCAGGCTGCATACCCTTTGGTTTAGCTTCTTTTCCCCTTCTTACAGTATCATGGGGATGACCTCAGGACAACAACCCCCATAATCTATTGCAGAACGGTGGAGGAGGGGGGTGCTCAAGACAATGTCCCAATGTCTGTGGATCCGTTGGCCTACTCCTGCAAGCAATCAAAAGATCCTGCGGGCGATCTTGACTTGTGGATGAGTTCTAACCTCTTTTCCTACTTTATTCACTCTTTAATTGTTCTGCTATGTTAAGCTGAGTCCCAAAACCTTCAGAAATGGACCAACCTCTTCCATTGATCTCGCATGGATCTGTCTTTGAGAACTGATAGTTTGAAGGGAAATCCCCATCTATATTTGATCCTTCTCTCCCTAAGGGTGATTGTCAGGGGTTGCATTATCTTTCTTTTTAATATGGTAGATCTTGCCAGATCATTAAAAATTTGTAATGGAGTATCCTCAAATCCCCCCCATCTCTTTGTTTCTGTTTGCATTTAATGATCCGCTCTTTTGTTGTGAAATGGTGACATTTTATGATCACGTCCCTCCTTTTCCCAGGGTAATTTTGCTTTGACCCCAGGGCTCTATGGGCCCTATCAGGTACATATCCTGATCTGTCAGAGCAGGGACAAGTGACCTAAAAAGTCTCTTTAGATACTCTTGCAATTCGTCACTGGAGATTGTTGAAGGTATGTTTCTAATTCGTAGGGTTTGCCTACGTTCTTGGTTCTCCAGGTCTTGTACTGACTCCTAGAGATCTAAGATGCCGTCCGACATCCTAGACCAGGCCTCCTCTTTGTCTGCCAACTCATGGCGGCCTCCATTTTTTCCTCCAGTGCTGCTGTTTTCTTATTTATGGCCGCCATTTCCTGCTCTAGTTCTGAGACTGCGTTTTGCAGCTCTGTCTGGAATGTAACCGTCATTTTTTGAATCATGCTCGTCAGTAGGTTGTCAAGGTCTCTTTTTGTGATACCTAGTTCCTGTTCCAAATCCGAGCCAGACGATGCCTGGGAAGAATTCTCTGTTCCACCATTGCTTCTGCAGGCTGCATCTCTGAAAGAACCCTGCAATTTCTGGGGATTTTTTTGGCTTTTCAAGCTTTGGGGCCATGGTACTTTCTTGTCGAGGATGTTTTTAACCTTTTTGTGTGGTTTTTGTATTTATTTGGATTTTATCTATGTGTTATTGTGGTGCGCCTCACCGGAGCTACTGCTCTATGCCACCATCCTGTCTGGTGATGCGCATGCGCCTTTCAAGACAATCTTTTAAGGAAACCATACACTGTACCTCAAGAGGAAAGTTTTCGACCAGAGTATTCCGCATGTGCTCATGTATGGATGTGATACCTGAACCCTAAATGTGAAGATAAATCAAAAGCTTAAGACAACTCAAAGAAGTATGGAGAGATGTATGCTGGGTATTACCCGAAGAGACAGGAAAAATAATGAATGGGTTTGAAAGCAAACAAAAGTCAGTGACATCATCCCAAGGATAAATTAAAACGGCAGTGGGCCGAACATTTCGCAAAAAGTAGTTACCATCAATAGACAAAGTTGGTACTGGACTGGATTCCAAGTGAAATTAAAAAACCAGGATCACAACCAAAAGTAAGATTGGAGGAATTGTTTTTGGAGCACTGTGGAGAAGAGAGGCATGAAATCGCAGTACATGGAAGGTCATTTATGCAGCAGTGCATCAACAATGGAGGATGATGATATAAAGAGTAGAGAAGAGGAGTCTGTGTGTAAAGATACCTTTACGTGAATTTTACTCTTTATGTCTTGTAAGTGTGTATTATCTACCTTACATTTATTTAAATAAATTTAATTTCATCTGCATCATAAGATAATGCACTAGGGGTGTGTGCTTTTTTCCTATACAGTACTGGTTTGGGAGTGATTCTCCTGTGGATGAGCAGCCCGCCTCCTACAATTGGACTGGATCTGGCTATTGGGAATCTTTCCCTTTTGTTTTTCTAATGACTACTCTTTTTCAGTGGAGTTGTGTTTGATGGATTGAACTCTGGGATTTGTACTTGGTACTCAGAGATAAGTATATTATTGCATGACCTGTATGTGTTAGAGCTGCTTTGTTTTTGTGTGTATATATATATATATATATATATATATATATATATATATATATATATATATATATATATATACACACACAGTCATGTGAAAAAGAAAGTACACCCTCTTTTGAATTCTATGGTTTTACATATCAGGACATAATAACAATCATCTGTTCCTTAGCAGTTCTTAAAATTAGGTAAATACAATCTCAGAGGAACAACAACACATGACATATTACACCGTGTCATGATTTATTTAACAAAAATAAAGCCAAAATGGAGAAGCCATGTGTGAAAAACTAAGTACACATTATGATTCAATAGCTTGTATAACCACCCTTAGCAGCAATAACTTGAAGTAATCGTTTTCTGTAAGACTTTATCAGTCTCTCACATCGTTGTGGAAGAATTTTGGCCGACTCTTCTTTACAACATTGCTTCAGTTCATTGAGGTCTGCGGGCATTTGTTTATGCACAGCTTTCTTAAGGTCCCGCCACAGCATTTCAATCAGGTTGAGGTCTGGACTTTGACTGGGCCATTGCAACACCTTGATTCTTTTCTTTTCCAGCCATTCTGTTGTAGATTTGCTGGTGTGCTTGGGATCATTGTCCTGTTGCATGACCCAATTTCGGCCAAGCTTTAGCTGTCGGACAGATGGCCTCACATTTGACTCTAGAATACTTTGGTATACAGGAGTTCATGTTCGACTCAATGACTGCAAGGTTCCCAGGTCCTGTGGCTGCAAAACAAGCCCATATCATCACCCCTCCACCACCATGCTTGACAGTTGGTATGAGGTGTTTGTGCTGATATGCTCTGTTTGGCTTTCGCCAAACATGGCACTGTGCATTATGGCCAAACATCTCCACTGTGGAATCTTCTGTCCAAAGGACATTGTTCCAGAAATCTTGTGGTTTGTTCCAACGTAACTTTGCAAACCTAAGCCGTGCTGCCATGTTCTTTTTAGAGAGAAGAGGCTTTCTCCTGGCAACCCTTCCAAACAAACCATACTTGTTCAGTCTTTTTCTAATTGTACTGTCATGAACTTTAACATTTAACATGCTACCTGAGGTCCGTAGAGTCTGAGATGTAACTCTTGGGATTTTTGCAATTTCTCTGAGCATTGCACGGTCTGACCTTGGGGTGAATTTGCTGGAACGTCCACTCCTGGGAAGATTGGCAACTGTCTTGAATGTTTTGCACTTTTGAATAATCTTTCTCACTGTAGAATGATGGACTTTAAATTGTTTGGAAATGGCCTTATATCCCTTCCCATATTGATGGGCAGCAACAATTGCTTCTCTAAGATCATTGCTGATGTCTTTCCTCCTTGGCATTGTGTTAACACACCTGAATGCTCCAGACCAGCAAAGTGCTAAAACTTCGGCTTTTATAGAGATGGTCACACTTGCTGATCAATTCATCAAGGGCATTTGATTATCATCCCATGTATGCTACTTAGCATCTTAATTCCTATAGAAGCAGTAAGGGTGTACTTAGTTTTTCATACATAGCTCAGTATTTCCCTACAGGTCATGATGCAACAGTATGTTTTTTTCCTTTTAAGGTACCATAATAAATCAATTACAACAAAGTATTTCACTTTATTCATATTCCTTAACTTGTACTTGTTTCCTTATACATTTTCTATTAATAATAATGCCTAAATGTTACAATTTGGTATCTGTCTCATCAGACTTATTCCATAACCCACTTCAAAGCACTTTTCTTCTAGTGAATATTACCATTGTGTTTTTATACGCAGGTCATCTACATGTTATTTTACATTTCAAGGTGCTTGAAACGAAATATATTTAAAATAAAATGAATGAATAATCAACATACCATTCAATGTGCAATTATATATAAACTTTTTTTTCCATTCCATATGGATTGTACATTTTATATTTGCTATTATGGTATTAGTTACTCAAATCAAATCATAACTAGACCATTACAAATTGCACTTACCTTATAATCAAAACTCTCATTTAAGAAGTTCTTGCGTAGGGCATCCGAAAGGTATAAAACTGTAGTGATGATGACGCTGGCAAAAAGAACAAAAAGCAATGAGTTTAGTGCCAATGGTCAAATTGTATGTTAATATGTGATATCCATGTAATGTCTCCCACATTGCACTGTGCTGCAAAATATGTTGGCACCTTATGAATAAATGATACTTCTAATAATGTACATGTGCACGTATTATTGCAAGCCAGCCTACACCTTTAAAAAATAAACACGTTTCACAGGTCAAAAATAAAGTCTGGTTCATAATTTCTATGGTTAACTAGATAACTAGTTACTTAAACGGGAACCGTCGATATAATCCTTGGGTGGTCCTCATTGATTCACCAGTTTTACCAGTGTAATACTGAATGAATATTAGCATCATGTGGGAACTTGTTTTCCTCCACAATTATTATTTATTATTCTGGCTTCTGTCTTTTTCCAGTTGAAGCGAGAACAAAGACAGGCATCCCATTCTTCTACCTGTAATTGTTTTGTTCTTCTTGCATCAGTTGCAAATGTATTTTCTTTTATTTCAGATTTCATAGTAATTTTACACCTGGTCTCATTATCCATTCCCTCTCCTGCTCTGTATCCCTTCCTTTAAAATTAAGTGGAGCAATAAAAAGGCGTTAAAGTCAGTCATCACATGTTTGCAATGTCATGTATATATTATTGTAGATTATTTTTAATTTCAGTACGTCATTTTCTGAAGTGCAACCTATTTCAAAGTGGCTTTCACATTGACTTAGCAACACGAGGGAGGGCATGCTGGAGGCCCTTATGACTTTCAGTGAATTTCATGCCCTTTTTGCTTGTTTTCTAGGAGAGACTGCATTCACTGCGCTTTACAGAAGCAGTGAATGTGATCTTCCACTGGCATCAGCACATGACATCACGATCATGTGATTGCTGAGGAGTAATCACAGAGTCATGACTTGCCGTGCGGTGATGTGACACTGGTGCTACTCCATAAAATTGCTCCAGGGCTGGAACAATAGGTCTAGAACAAGAGCGCCGACAAGACCTCCAATGGTGTAGTATGTTAAAAAGTCATTTATTACACAAGTAATTCAAAAGTAATACACTCGTAAATTCTGCTAAAATTGTAGGCAATTGTAGAACTGCCAGAAAGATAATGCAGTGTTGTGACTCTCTCTTGTAGTGTCCAATGTTGACTCCATTGCTATGGCCGCAAGCAATGGTTCCGCAGGCGTCCCACGGGTTTCAGTGCAGGATTACGGTACGTTCTTCTGGAGCTGTATGACGTCATGAGGGATGAGGGCACGACTGCTACGGATGCCTACGAGGTCCAAAAAGCCTCTTAAGCGTTTCGCAAGTCATAAGAGAAGCCTTAGGCGTAGAGTTCTCAAACACAGCAGAAACATTGATAAGAGCTCTCTCAATCATGGGTTATCCGCTCACTTCTTCCATCTCCATAACAAAGATCCAAGTAATCTCAAAGACCTATGCTTTCCTCTGCTGGTTTCAGCATCACCTCCATTCAAGAGCAGCAAGTTACTTCACCACCATCAGACAATTTGAACTCCACTAAGGACCCTTTCCCTCTCACCTCCTCCCCTCTCATCCCGCCCCAACATACCAATACTGCCACCCCTCTACAGACTCTATGGACTATTACCCATTGAGTTCCCAATTATCTCTTCTTATGATTTATATGTTTTTTTATTTTTTTTTATAACTTGTTCTAACTGATCCCATTCATGGTTTAAGTGTATACAACAATACCCCTGTTACCCTGTGTCCCTACCTATACCCCTAAGTGTATCTTTGCAGATTAAATAAATCATGACACGGTGTAATATGTCATGTGTTGTTGTTCATCTGAGTTTGTATTTACCTAATTTTAAGACCTGCTAAGGAACAGATGATTGTTATTATGTCCTGATATGTAAAACCATAGAATTCAAAGAGGGTGTACTTTCTTTTTCACACAACTATGTGTGTGTATGTATGTATATATATATATATATATATATATGCAAATATAGCTGTATGCTCATCTGCATGTCTTAGGCTGGTCTGCAACCCCACCTTTCCCCATTATCACCCAGCATACAGCACTTCCACTGCACTTCCACTTCTATATCTATAGAAAAGAGAGAGGAGAGAGCGCACGCCCCATAGTACAAAACCGTAAATTTATTGAGGGGAAGGGGGGAAGGGGGGGAAAAATGCACTCACAAGGGTACAAGGTTTAAAAGCATTTCGTGATCATAATCACCACCATCCAGTAACTTCACTTGATTCTTTAGAAGGCCCTCGATCTCGAAGATGGAGGAATCACAATCTTTCAACATGTCCAGGGTAAGTGGATAGTTCGGCAACAAGTTCCAGAGATCCCAAAGAATATCTCCTTGCTGGCAGGCCTCTGTGGTGTCTGGAAAAAGTCACCCGTGTGTGACGAAACGCGTCAGGGAGCGTCATCACGTAATACGCATAGACACTACGTCATCACGGAGCGCAGGAGCAGACCAACTCAAGAGCCAGACGCCACAGAGGCCTGCCAGCAAGGAGATATTCTTTGGGATCTCTGTGAACTTGTTGCCGAACTATCCACTTACCCTGACATCTTGAAAGATTGTGGTTCCTCCATCTTCGAGATCGAGGGCCTTCTAAAGAATCAAGTGCAGTTACTGGATGGTGGTGATTATGATCACGAAATGCTTTTAAACCTTAAACCCTTGTGAGTGCATTTTTCCCCCCTTCCCCCCTTCCCCCCTTCCCCTCAATAAATTTACAGTTTTATACTGTGGGGCGTGCGCTCTCTCCTCTCTCTTTTCTGCAGATTCCTTACGGATGTGGTTAATCCTCTTGAGAGCAGCCGGAGACCCCTTGCACCAACATCTATCTATATTGTTGGACTATTGCCCTGAGGACTGGTTTTTACCTTCTTAATTGCTTTTTGTTTAAAATTCCTGTTTTTCACAGTGTATGTTATTAATAGGTTATTAACAGGTTGTTCATTTATTTATTGACAATATTAATTTATATTCACTTTTTTGAAATATTTGCACAGGCACTTAGTTAGTTATACTTTTAATATTAATCATTTATTATATATATTTAGTATATTTATTATTGAATATTATATATTTAGTACATTTAATAGCCACTACATCCTCACTTGTATTAATACCTTTACTAGGCGCTGCTTCATTGCCTTTTTGTTTGTCTCTTATATATATATCTATCTATATATATATATATATATATATATATATATATATATATATATACACACAGCTCAACCCCCTTATAACGCTGTGCTTGGGGGGTCCAAAGAATCACATCGCGTTATAAGCGGATCGCGTTAGAAATAATGTACAATTGTATGCATTGTACAATAAAGTATTTAAGGTACCAATAATCGTGTTGTAAAGTATTCATAAATACGAAAACTGGGAGCCACACTTGCATCGCGTTATAAGCGGATTCGCGTTGTAACGGATCGCGTTATAACGGGGTTGAGCTATATATATATATATATATATATATATATATATATAGCGAAGAAATGACCTAGGCGCAGATATGCAGGGAGAGAGAAGAAAAGGAGAGAAACATCATAGGGCAGTATATCTGAGCAATCAGGGCTTAGGTGGTAAAATATGCACTTACACTTAATCCGGCAATTGTTAGCCTTTAATCCACAGTGGGACTCCGGAACTCTGCTGCTGGTGATCTTTAATTCCCCAGTTCGTCCTTTATTTTCAGGCTCACATGATATTTCCAACAGCTACTGTGGCATCATCACCGTTCCGATGTATTGAATCGAATTTGGGCAGTTGAGAGTTTAATGAGTCTCTCACACTCGTGTCTCTCAGACGCCGGTTCACTGCACAGTAGTTGTTTGGAATCCCTTCCGCATCACGTGCTCCGGCTCCGGTTCTCGCGAGACTTCGTCTCCCTCGATAGACAGTAAACCAGCTTCTGCTCCGATGCAAAGGATCTCTCCGCAGCGCGTCTCAACTTGCTCCACCAATGCGCATGCCCTACGCGTTTCTCCACTTGGGCTTCGTCAGGGGATAATTTTAGGGGTTAATACCTCTCGGTTGACTGATTGGCCAGGTGTGTTGGTTATTTACTGTGCATCTAACAAAGTGTTTTGTTTTGCGCTGTTGTATCTTGTTTTATATATTTATATATATATATATATATAAATATATATATATATATATATATATATATATATATATATATATATATACTATTGGTCATAGTAAACAAATATATATATATATATATTCACAGTGCTTCTCCGTGTAGGGAGCATGCAGCTAGTGAAAACATTGGCCTTACATTTGTGTAAAACAGACAGTGAATCCCAGCGCTTCTCCACCGAGCCACCAACAAATGGGAAAATAAATATTCACAGTGAAAACTAAATCTGTAAAACAAAGGAGACTTTTGGTTACATAATTTGATCAAATAATGATAAGCCTGCTAACCACACCAAGGTAAGTCTCAGTAGCAGGTCCCTATGCTAAATGTACACTAATGTAAAATAGTGGTGCCCACTAGGAGCGTGCTGCTAAGGGTTTAATTCGGCCCAACATAAAATGTAAATATATATATTTTGGATTGGGTGACTTATCTTTTCTATTCAGATGCCCAATACAGTTTTTCATGATTACTGAACCGAGTGCAGTCTTTCTTTACCGGACGAGAGAATGGTAATGTTGTTTTTTATATATATATATATATATATATATATATATATATATATATATATATATATATATATATATAATGCCATATCCTGGTGTGATATTGTTGATAAAAATGTAATGATCTTGAATATAGACAACGTCTATGTCTATGTTCAAGATCATTACATTTTTATCAACGATATCACACCAGGATCGGATGCTTTTTCTTCTTTTTTTTTTCTCTATTCAGGTCGTGTAAACGGAGGTGGTTGTGCCCATGAAGAAGGCTGCCAGTGATAGCGGATAACTTTATATGTTTTTTTAAATAATTTTTTCATGGACATTTTAATCGTTTATTTTTTTTATAATACACCCACTAACTTCTCATAAGCACTATTGTCTGGTATTAGTTTAGTCCCAGTTATTAATTTATAGTCATTGATTTACTAGTTATTAACATTCATTGATGTCTATTTTTATATGGTTCTGATATACAGTATACTGTATATGTATGTGTTTTTTCCACATCAAATAATTTGATACATTTATATATACCATTTAGGTTTTTGGGATTTACACTTATTGCTAAACAGTTAGGAGGCGCATTCTAATTCAATATATTCAGTGTTACACACATATATACATATACACACACACACACACACACACACACACACACACACACACACACTAGGTTAGAAAGTAGTAGTCATCCTCCGCCATTGGGCATTTTGTCACTTTTTATAAATGCGGTTCAGAAAATGCGATTTGCAATCGAGAATAGCATTTTTTCACACATTTCATACCGTGAGTTCAGAACATGCCAAACGTGCGATTTGGCAATGACAAATTCAAAGCTACTAGAATAAGTCCCTTAGCCTTTTGCAGTTTTCAGAGCTACTAGAATACAGGATTCTAAAAATATTTGGTTTTGGTCATTCCGCATGGATTTGCACAGCCGGAGTGAAAACATTTGTTCGAAAAAAAAAAGGCTTTTTATACACAACATGCAATATCGCTTCTACACTGTACTTCAGACAGATGCATTAAGACAATTTGAAGCTACTAGGATAAGCCCCTTAATGTTTCATATTTTTATACTTTAACTACATTTCGTCTTTCCAGTAGGTAACTAGTACTTGAAAAATAAAATAATGGTTTAGCCATATATGAAAATTAGGAAGACTGGAGAATATGATTTAGGTCAGTGTTGAAACATAGGTTTGTAAATGGTTTTGGGACTGGGATTTCTTTCTCAGAGAAAAAAACATACTTTATATGATAGCATAATTATGAATTAGTTATGAAGAAATCTTAAAAAAAAAAAAAAATAACTATCATACTGCTTAACACAAAAAATGTAAACAACTGCATACAACTTTTTAATTGCCACATTCCTCATCTAGAATACGGACGTATTTTATTTCACAGGCAGAGCCAGCAGTTGTGTCTGGATTACTTACAGTGCTTCACAGAAAATTGGAAAACAAGAAGAGAAGAGCCAAACCAATTGAACACATTATATAATGCACAGTATCCGTTCACATTTCACACCCATGAATACTTCATTTTCCGTAATCACCTCCCAGCTGCCACAAGGGGTTATTTACCTCTGCATTTAGTTTTTAATCAAATCAACCAACTCCTCTGGGCTTTTTTCCTGCCCACTGTATGAAATGCATAACGAGTAGCTGGCATCGAGCAAGGAGGAGCAGCTGCGGGAATTGGAAGTGGGCTGGGGTGGTTCTATATAGTTGAATAGCACCGAATATTGGCTTCTAGGACTCAAGGCAGGCAGAGCTAATTAATTGTTTGCAATTTAATGATAAGGACTTGGTTCCTCCTCAAGGGCATGGTTTAGACTACATTCTTTCCTCGTAAGGACCAGAAGACAATTTACTAACCTTGTTACAATTATGTGCTTAATTTATTTATTTTTAAGCAAAAGGAGGCATGAACTCTATCTTCAGTATTACATTGACATTTGGTTCCAGATCATGAGATGTCCATCAAGTGTAAAATTGGGATTATTGAGAATGATATGAATGCACTGAACATGTGCACTGAGTCATTCCCATGTTAAAAAAGAAAATATAAGCAACGTTTACATCGACCATCGAAATGTAAAAATATGGTGTCAGTGGACATCTTAGAATGATGAGATATGAGATGAAAACTCTAGATTTTGGTCCCTTCAGCAATTACATTTACCACCAGAATAAAAGAACATTGCTAACGTTAACAAGGAAATATACAGCTGACATACTAGCAAAAAAACAATGAAATAGTCAAGAGGGCTGAATTGTTAGCCTTGTGTTAATTAAATTGTGTGGTTGAGCACAATAAAATAATAATTATACAAATCAGCCTGCACAAGGTACCCAGGTTGCCTGTCGTTCCCAAACTTATTTAGACAGTCATCCTTGGATTTATTTTGCAATTTCTGCACAGCATATCAGACAAAAAAGAAGCAAGAGAAGAGAAAAGCGTTTGAGAGAGGCAAGTGAATTTTGAGAGAGGCATTGTGAATTTAGAGGAATGTAAACTACAAAGAGACAAAAATGGCTCAATTTATGAAGCTCTATTAGCCTATTTAATATTCAACCTAAGTTAACCCCTAGTCAATGTAGCAAATAACGAGACATTAACTAGGATTTATTCCCATAAAAAAGCATGGTGGTACATAGAAATGGACGTTATTCTAAATGACATGCAAACAAGCTCATAATAGTCTAAAGTATATTCATCCCATATTCAGTCAAATCTGTTAGATTAACACCAGGAAAGAACGCTACGTTTTTAAGTCCTACTTAGTCCTTGCGTTACTCCCATCTAGACCGAAAATTATGGCTTTTGCTGGAGAGGAGAGAAGAGGACTGTGGAGTAGACAGAGACCAATATAGGCGGGTGCCCATTGATTTATACACCTACGGTACAAATAGATTCACCTCGGCTCCATGAGCTGAGATACCTTGCAAATATACCAATATAAATCATTTGAATATATATATAAATATATATAAATTAGTATATTTCCATAAACCCTATTTCAGAGTCTAGGTGGGAGTGCTGTCAAGATATAAATAATGTCACATTATTTGAAAATAAAGCAGCATAATGCGATGTTAATCCAGAAACTGAAAAAATACAGGGCGCCTAAAATAATACATATGGCGCACTGGTTCCAGTCGTGGTGGTGACTGACAGGTCTTTCAGCACCGACCGCTTACTTTAGCGTGTGGAGGAAGGAGTGAGGGGGATCGGCAAAGGTAAGCAAGGCACACAGGGTGGAGAGGAGGGAGCCCCAGTGGAGCGCTCCCGGACTCTGCACACCCCATCGCTCTCAATTCTGCCTGTGCAGCCAATGGGACCAAGCCTGTGGGTGGGAGGGGAGGATTACATGTGTGTCAGTGTCATGCATGTGTGTGAGTAAACGCAAGTGTCAGGGTGTCACAGGCAGTGGCGGATTTCCCATTAGGCCCGGGCCTAGGATGGCAACATTTTGGGGTGGCAAAAATGTCCTTTTGCCGCATTCTCGGGCCTGATGGGAAGTCACTTAACTGTGTTGCGCGCCTCCTTTCCAGCCACCCTCCTGCTCCTTCTGAACCGCAGTGTCAAAGGATGGTGCGGACGTCACCAATGCGACTGGTCGTGGCAACGCGACGTCGCAACGTCAAATGACATTGTGTTACCATGGCAACACGACGCCATGCGACATCATATTGGTGACGTCCACGGAGTCTTTTGCCGCTGCAGTTCAGGAGGATAAGGGCAGCAAGGAGGTGCGCGCCACAGCCAAGTGCCTAAGGGCAGCAGATTTTAAAATCCGCAACTGGCGACACACAGAAAGCCGCGGACAGAAGGAGGGGTGGGGGGAGAATTGAAAGCGGGCACAGCAGTCCCCCACTGCTCCACAAAACCCTGTCTTCTGCAAATTCTGGTTGACTCCTATGTGTTTTTTTTTTTTTTTTTAGGTGTTAATGTTTGCATACGATTAGTGAATAAGGCATTGACTCAGGGAAAATACCATCCATTCATGTTTTAGGTAATATCACGTTATTTGCCATGATACAACAGAGCTTTGTGAGCCTATGAATAAGCGTATACTTTAATAGAATAACAAGTATAAAACAGAAAAAGCCGAATTTCTGGGGAACCATATTGTGATTTTGTTCTATTGACCAGATAGTAGAAGAGGTCAGAATTCAATAAGAAAACACATTCTGTATTTATGTAGAAATTAGAGTGATGCTGCCAAGTAAGTCTGTTTTACAAAACTGTTAACTTTGTTCTATTCTGTGCCATGCTTTTCAATATTAAACTGTTTCTTATATGCTAAATATTCTAAGCTATATTTAGAACAATACAGTAGCTACTCTATAGAAGTTAAGAAAAGGAAACTGTGATTCATTGTAAATTAGTCCTAAAAGACGTAGAATAGCATGAAACATTTTCCCATTGTAAAAGCAAGCTCTTCTGTTATTTTTAATAGGCACATCTGCTACAGCGAAGCTTTAGCTAGGCTAATGAAAGTGGACAAATGCAGAATGAAAACAAGAAAGTCAAATATTTAATGCAAGGAACATGCAATCTTTAAAACATGCCTAAATACAAAATGTACTTCCCAAGTACCTTTATTTTTTCTCTAGACAAACATAAGGAAAATGTCATGCAGAATATTAACAAATTACTTGTTACCTACATAGCTATTGTGTAAGGTACAAAGTGATAAAGAAATATATATATATATATATATATATATATATATATATATATATATATATATAGTGTTTGACAAATACGCATAACCACACGCCCGTGGCGAGTGGATTTGGGCCGCTGGCGAGCCGTACTGCGGCTCTATGAATTCCCCTGCTCACACCAAATTTTTTATTTTATTTTTAAATAAATAAATAATCCCCCTCCCTGATTGGGTTGACGCGGGGAAGAGGGCCAGCTGGGAGCTATGGGTTAGCCCCTTCCCCCGATCTCCTCCCCCTCCTGCCCCTGATCTCCTTCCCCCCTGCCCCCGATCCCCGCTTGCTGCCTGGGGCGGGAGGTAGGCTGGGGGGGTCCCCGCTTGCTGCCTGGGGCGGGAGGTAGGCTGGGGGGGTCCCCGCTTGTTGCCCGGGGCAGGAGGTAGGCTGCTGCGGCAGCAGCGGTGTCCGCCTCTGGAGGGGGTGCAATGTCCGCTTCGGGGGGGCGGGGCGGTGCAGCGCCCACTTCCACTTTGGGGGGGGTGCTGCTGTGGCGTCCGCTTCGGGGGAGGAGGGGTGCTGCGGTGTCCGCCTCTGGAGAGGAGGCGGCCCCCCCATGCCTTGCAGAGGCCCCCCTGCCGTGCCCTCCTGTGTGTCTGTGGGTGTGTCTGTGGGTGTGGGTGTCTGTGGGTGTGTGTGTCTGTGGGTGGGTGTGTGTCTGTGAGTGTGTGTGTCTGTAGTGTGTGTGTGTCTGTAGTGTGTGTGTCTGTGAGTGTGTGTGTCTGTGAGTGTGTGTGTATGTGAGTGTGTGTGTCTGTGTGTCACCCTCTCACCCTCTCCCTGTGTCACCCTCTCCCTGTGTCGCCCTCTCCCTGTGTCGCCCTCTCCCTGTGTCGCCCTCTCCCTCTCCCTGTCGCCCACACCCTTTCCCTGTCGCCCTCACCCTTTCCCTGTCGCCCTCACCCTTTCCCTGTCGCCCTCACCCTTTCCCTGTCGCCCTCACGCTCTCCCTGTCACCCTCACCCACTCCCTGTCGCCCTCACCCTCTCCCTGTCACCCTCACCCATCCCTGTTGCCCTCACCCATTCCCTGTCGCCCTCACCCTCTCCCTGTGTCACCCTTTCCCTGTCGTCCTCACTGTTTCCCTGTCGCCCTCACCCTTTCCCTGTCGCCCTCACCCTCTCCCTGTGTCACCCTTTCCCTGTCGCCCTCTCCCTCTCTCTGTCGCCCTCTCCCTCTCTCTGTCGCTCTCTCTGTCTTTGTCTCTCATTCTCACTCTGTGTGTGTTCTCTCTCTCTCTCTGTCTCTCTCATTCTCTCTCTTTCTCTGCATCTCTCTCATTCTCTCTCTCTCTTTCTCTGTGTCTCCCTTTCTCTGTGTCTCCCTTTCTCTGTGTCTCCCTTTCTCTGTGTCTCCCTTTCTCTGTGTCTCCCTTTCTCTGTGTCTCCCTTTCTCTGTCTCCCTTTCTCTGTGTCTAAGTTAGCCCCTTCCCCTGATTTCCTCCCCCTCCTGCTCCTGATCTCCTCCCCCTCCTGCTCCTGATCTCCTTCCCTCCTGCCCCCGATCCCCGCTTGCTGCCCGGGGCGGGAGGTAGGCTGGGGGGGTCCCCGCTTGCTGCCTGGGGCGGGAGGTAGGCTGGGGGGGTCCCCGCTTGGTGCCCGGGGCGGGAGGTAGGCTGCTGCGGCAGCGGCGGTGTCCGCCTCTGGAGGGGGTGCAATGTCCGCTTCGGGGGGATGGGGCGGTGCGGCGCCCGCTTCCGCTTTGGGGGGGGTGCTGCTGTGGCGTCCGCTTCGGGGGAGGAGGGGTGCTGCGGTGTCCGCCTCTGGAGGGGGGTGGCCCCCCCTGCCTTGCAGAGGCCACCCTGCCGTGCCCTCCTGTGTGTCTGTGGGTGTGTCTGTGGGTGTGTCTGTGAGTGTGTGTGTCTGTGAGTGTGTGTGTGTCT
Organism: Ascaphus truei; assembly: GCF_040206685.1. Lineage (NCBI taxonomy): Eukaryota > Metazoa > Chordata > Amphibia > Anura > Ascaphidae > Ascaphus > Ascaphus truei. The sequence continues at coordinate 73,790,092 of NC_134487.1, read as the reverse complement.
GTGAGTGTGTGTGTGTCTGTCTGTGAGTGTGTGTTTGTCTGTCTGTGAGTGTGTGTGTCTGAGTGTGTGTGTCTGTAGTGTGTGTGTCTGTGAGTGTGTGTCTGTGAGTGTGTGTGTCTGTGAGTGTGTGTGTCTGTGTGTCACCCTCTCTCCCTCTCCCTGTCACCCTCTCCCTGTGTCAACCTCACCCTCTCCCTGTGTCACCCTCTCCCTGTGTCACCCTCTCCCTGTGTCACCCTCTCCCTCTCCCTGTCGCCCTCACCCTCTCCCTGTCACCCTCTCCCTGTCGCCCTCACCCTCTCCCTGTCACCCTCACCTATCCCTGTCGCCCTCACCCTCTCCCTGTGTCACCCTTTCCCTGTCGTCCTCACCGTTTCCCTGTCGCCCTCACCCTTTCCCTATCACCCTCACCCTCTCCCTGTGTCACCCTTTCCCTGTCGCCCTCTCCCTCTCTCTGTCGCCCTCTCCCTCTCTTTGTCGCTCTCCCTCTGTCTTTGTCTCTCAATCTCTCTCTTAACTGCCATATACCTACACCGAAATAACCTATACTGCTTTCTTCCAGATCTAACTCTCGAGCTTCACACGGAAGACATCGGAATCCCCCCTAAACCAGAAGACAGGTAAGGAACACCTCCCCTCCAATGTATAACATTGCGGGAATGAGGGTACCTGGACATTGAGGGGCTGCGGATCAGGTAAGATCCCCGGTGGGATTGCTGCTTTAGATATTGTGACGTGGGGGCATCCAGGCACTAGTTATGGGGTTCAGGAAACTAGTCATTCACATCCTGTTTTTTTTTCTAAATCTGACATTTACACACACACACACACACACACACACACACACACAAGTAACAATTACTAATTGTAGTATAATGTAATACAATAAATAAACTGTCGACAACAAATGTTGTTCTTACTAGGAATTTATTCATTTTTTTTTTTTTAAAAGCGGGTCTGGGGGGCGGGACTAGGTGGCGAGTAGATTTTTTGTTCGGCGAGTAGATTTTTGGGTGATTTGTCGAACCGCTATGTGTATATGTGTATATATATAGCGTATTTGTAGAGCCGTGTGTGTGTGTGTGTATATATTGGGTCATATATTTTCTCCCGCCGCCAGCTGTCTCCCTCCTATGCCACCCTGCTCCACTCCTGTGGTCTTCAGTTGTCCTCTTCTCCACCCACCGCCCACCCTACTCGCCAGCTGCTAATATCAACTTGCCACGACTGAGCGTATTTGTAGAGCCGTGCGTGTGTGTGTGTGTGTATATACACACACACACACACACACACACACACATGGCTCTACAAATACGCTCAGTCGTGGCAAGTGGGAGAAAAGGATCAAGTACCATGTCAGCAGGGTAGCAGAGGAGGAAGACAGCACAGAGTGGGAGAAGAACACAGAGACCATGTGAGCGGAGCAGGGCGGCACAGGAGAGCAGCTTTACAGACTTCCGGTGCTTGCCGCTGGTACAGTGCAGCTCGTCTACAGTCGTTCTTCTGTGCCGCCCGGCTCCGTTCACATGGTCTCAGTACTCTACTCCCACCAGGTGCTGTCATCCTTCTGTGCTGCCCTGCTCCACTGCTCCACTGACATGGACCTCAGTCTTCTACTCCCACTGTCAGCTACCTTCCTCCTGTGCAGCCCCACTCTGCTCCCATGGTCTTAAGTCCTCCTCTTCTTCCGCCACCGTCAACCATCTTCCTCCTCTTCTGCCCTGCTCCACCGAAGCCAGGTAAGTGAGAGGAAGAGAAGGAGGAGGGGGGAGAGGAGGAGGGGGGAGAGGAGAAGGGTGAAAAGAAGAGGGGGTGAAAAGAAGAGGAGGGGATGAGAGAGGAAGAGGAGAAGGATGGGGGTGAGAGAGGCAGCGCACGCTCAGTCACATTTTCACAATAGTACGTGCTGTAAAAAGAAAATTTGGTTGAGTCCCTATTTTTTGTCTGGCGAGTAGCGTTTTGCATAATTTGTCGAGCCCTGCACATACATTCTGTTTTTGAGTCTTGGAGTCTACAAGTAAATCTGCTTTGCTTGTAAAGTAATTATGAGGCCGTCATTAAGATTACAAATGCAAAGAAAAGAATAATATATATAGCTACCCATCTATCTGCACAAGCTCCTCACCCCTACCACATGCAGCACTTATAATCTGAGATCTGACTCCAAAAGGATGTTCATGGTCCCGAGGTTCAACAAAGTATCCGGCCGCTCCTCCTTCTCTTACCGTGCGCCCCACAACTGGAACAATCTACCGGAGACTCTCACTGTCGCCACCAGTCTAAGTTCCTTCAAAACCAAAGCTGTCTCACTTTCTAACCTTGTCTGTAACTGCTACATACGTCTATAATATATATTATCTCTAACTGTGCATGCTATGTCTTGTATATAATGTATACCCTGTTCACTTATGTAACTGTATTTGTAACCATGTATTATTTGTCTTAACTCTGTGGCCAGGACATACTTGAAAGCGAGAGGTAACTCTCAGAGTATCACTTCCTGGTAAAATATTTTATAAATAAATAAATAAATACAAACTGCACATTCTAACTGGTGCAATTAATTGATCCTTTTTTTTATATTTGTATATTACACTTACAAATATTAATAAAAACAAAGGATAGACAGCACACAAACGAGATACATCGAATGACTAAATGGTGCACAAGGGAACAAGGAGGAACCCTATTTTCTTCACACAATGAGTAAACACTATAATATGTTCCCAGCACTCAGTAACGACTAGTCACTAGTAACGCAATAAGCCAAAAAATTATTTAATGAGTATAGTAGAACAACAAACGATAATAAACCCTAGGGGTGTATGGGATAATGAAACAATCATGACTCAACACGTGGAGTGGAAGACAAGGGAGGGGAGGGAAAGACAAAGGAAAAAGGATCCCTGATACGTTGTCCCCTTCCCCTGCATCACCCACCCACCCCCCCCTTTTTTTGTCTCCCCTTTGTTTTTTCCCCAGTGTTATCCCTTTTCCTTTGTCTTTCCCTCCCCCACCCTTTCCCTGTTTCTCCCTCCCCTCCCTTGTCTTCCACTCCACGTGTTGGGTTATAATTTTTTTCATTATCCCTCTGGGTTTATTATCGTTTGTAGTTCTACTTTACGCATGAAATAATTTTTTGGCTTATTCCGCTATCTACTAGTTGTAACTGAGTGCTGGGAACATGTTGTAGTGTTTACAAATATTAATGATTTATTTCTTTTATCGACTGTTTAATACAACGAAAAGTATAACAACATCTAAAAAATATGCAGCACTGAACAACACTCCAACTGTTGCTATGACAACACACAAAAATACATGTATTGCACAAGAGAAACCACAGGCCAGCATCAACTATGTGTTTCTGGTAGCTTACAAAAAACATTCAGGGGCAGATACATCAACGTACAGAAAGTGGGAATAGAAATATGTTTTGATGCATTGCTCCTTTATCAGTTTGTATTTGTGTCAAATGTAAGAACATTTTTTCAACATTTGATACAAATTGAAAGCCAGAAAAGTTTAGGATACCTTGGACCTAGCAGTTTAAATACAAAATTAAAAAGTGACACGCAGAGATGCAGATGTTGATACATCCCATTAAATTGTGCATCATGGAACTCCTCCCTAACTCCTGTTATTGACACTCCCCAAATCCCAGACTGACGCACATGGTGCAGAACTTGGAGCAAATGCCTTGTACATCTGTGTGTCAGTCACTATTTGTAATTGTGTGTGTTTGTGTGCGCTTTGTATGTTTTGGTGTTGCGTGTGTTTCTGATAGAGAGATGTGGGGTTGAAGAGTTTATCAATGCAAAATCTACAAATACTGTAAATATTCTGTTTATGTGTAACCCCTGTGTCTGCCCACCAACAACAGAACACAGCCCCCAGCAAGTTCCTCTCCATGAACATAAGACTATGCTAAGCCAGTAAGGAGGCTGGTGAACGAGGAGGGACTATCAGGGGGAGTGCCTTAAGCCTTAAGTGCTGGGGGCAGCCATGACAGATCTGCACAGATCTGTCATGGGGGACCTTACGTGTACCTGCACGTCTCCCACGTGGGAGTAGGAGAGCCGATCAGCTGCTGAGAAGCAAGCAGGAGACAGATGGCCGATGGACGGGATCCCACACGGAATCAGAGCAAAGATGTACTACACCATATATCTTTGTGACGCACAGGCCTGCAACTTACATTTTAATACATGAACTCCAACGAGATACCGGTATCACACAGGATTGGGAGACCTGGTTGTCATGATAGGCTTGCCAGGCATGTAATAAAGGGGTCAACCCCCAGTTGGCCGCCCCTACAATCGTGCAGGATGCAAGGGGTTAATGGAATCGTATACATGTATTTCTGCAGTCCCCTGCTTCAGCACAAAATGTATTCCCCTTTGTTTTGTGTGTTCCCGTCCTGTGATGTGATTGCACTAAACATCTACACTGGGATCAGGCCGGGAGGGAAGGGGTTAATTGTGATTGAATGTTTATGGCCCTTTGTTCCCCTTCCCGCCTTTTTGGCCACCATTTGCAGCAACATACAGAATGCCGTGTATTCCTATGCAGAGTTTACAGGGCTGTTGCAATTACTGCCGTTTTTGAAATGAGGTTTCGGACCTAAAAACCTTATCTCTAATATCACAATACCTGGAGGGCTGAAATTTGTCCACGGGGCAGAGACCCCTGAGTCAGGATTGCATGGCAGGTCTCAGCCCTCTCAGATTAACCGAACTGAGTATTTTTGATATATATAAATTGTGATATATTTCTGTATAGTCAGGGCTACCCAATTAGCCCACGAAAGTTCCTGGCCATTTGGAATTGTAATGAGCCATCAGGCGCCGATGAGTCTGCGTGCTTTGTCCAGATCAAGGCTTCACCCCCCAGATTGAGCGTGCAGGGGGGAGAGATAGCAGGATCTGGTTGTGTATGTTTAAGTGCCACAAATCACACCTCCAGCCAGCCTTTCCTCTGTGAAGAAATACAGATGGTAGACTCATAGGCACCAGGCTTAAGAGTGGGGTGCACTAAATGGGACTCTGACTGACAGTGTGTGCGCATGTCCCACCTACCAGGGGGCATGTACCAGCTGCTTCCCACGTGAGCTGGCAAAAGTTAATTGGGTCCAGATAATTGTTCTCCAATACCTGGGTCCCAATGTTAAGGAGTAGAGGCTAAAATCTATTTAAGTGACTGTAAGCCCTCTACCCAGTTGTCTTCGTTTGTATCCTGTATTGCTGAATGAATTGCTAGCCTGAATCCTGGCTACTTCATGGTCCCCTTCCTAAGTAAGTGTAAATATTCCGTTTGTTATTTGTCCAACATTGTGTGTCCACCTTATTTGAAGGAATAAAATCTCTTTATCATATCACAGTCGTATTCAATTCATCCCAGTAATAATGTGTATCTTATAACCCTGTAAATGATCGTGACACTCGTACAAGGACTTTAACAGACATACCTGTGCAGCATCTTGAGTGAAGTGGTTATATCTAATTACATTGTGTATGTACTGAATGATCCTCACGTTAGAGGATCATATTGTTATATTGGTGCCTAGCGATAATTACATTATAAATACCCTTGTGTTAGAAACATTACTGTAGTCTGCATCCCTTTGTCTGACCTACGGTCACATGTGGGGAGTAATGTATATAGATGGAGGAGTCAAGCTCCCGCCTCAGCAGTAGATGTCAAACTGAGGATATGCAAAATATTTGACTTTGCATTCAGGAATCGGAATTATAATGACTGATTGAGACTCTATGAAAAAGTTTATCTATCAAAAGTATTCTTTTCTGCTTTCATCAGTTCACCAATCCAGACATTGTACTTGACTGTATATAAAACAATTGTTTGAAATTATGAATGTATAAAGATTTTGAAAATACGAGATACTTAATATCTTACTTGTTAGCTACCAGGCGCATCACAGTCCAATCTTTGGGAAACATCTCAGGTCTTATAAGAATTCGAAAGACTGTAAATATCTGCAGCAAAAAATCCTAAGAGAGAAAAAAAGAAAGAGGCAAACAATCTTTATCATAACTAACAGAAATGCAAATAATTTTAAACAGAAGTGCGAAACGGGAGGAGGTAAAAGTTTTTTCCCCCTATCAACCTAGGATGATATGACAATCAGTAAATCAACCCCAAAAAAAACACCATGGCACAAACATCTGTTATCTAGTGTACATCATATCAACTCAATTACATGGGTATCTCTAAGATATGTTACTAAACTATAAACCAAAGAAAAATGTGAAACTCATGGGTTCGAAGGATCTGTCTCTCCAGTGATAATTACCAGTAAGAGGCATAATAATGGTCAGTAGATCAACCACTGGTGACTGCAAAGATGTCAATATCTGCACCAAAATATCACTGTTGGTGTCCTAGAATTAAGGTTAGAACGGACATGCAACTTTGAAAATGCACATGTTTTGTGATGAATACGGCTGTTCTATGGAATGTCTCCAGTTCAAAATCTAAGAGATGCAATGGAACTCCTGCTCACCGAGACATGATAAATTAACCCATGAATGGATAATTAGTTTATTATTAGTTTATTTTTATACAAGTAACATATAATAAAAATATGAAAAGGGAAGTAATAAAAGTAAAGTTATAAGATGGAATTGCAAAATGTGTGGCAGTTTTAATAATGGGAGTATTGGTGCTATGACTGTATTGTTTTTGCAACACAGTTTCTGAGTATGCATTGGTCCACATAAAGTTTGTTCTGAGAGACAGCTGGTAATTTCCTCAAATGAACTGCTTCTTTCCCAAAACGTGAACTAAGAAAACTGTCTGTAAAATGTGATCGCCTATACCCCTGTCTCTCTGTAAAAGTGGTAATTTGATATAATATTAGAGCAGACATTTCAGAACACTACAAATACAAGCTTCCAACCACCAGTGATGAACTTTTAGCAGCACCTGTGCTATACAGAAGTAAGACTGAGCTTTAGGCACATCTGCTAATCAATAATAAAACTGTAAATATACATATTTAAAATACAGCAAAGACTGCTCCAGATCATATATTAAAATCATTAGATTTAAATTATTTCCAAAACAAAATTCTCTAAGGCCACATTTTTTACCTCTAGTTCATAAAGTATCCAGCATTACTATGCTGAAATATGTCAGTTAAAATGATCCTAGCAAAATCAATCACATCATACCAGTAACCATGAAACGCTGCATACGTTTCCATCTACAGTATTTTTAATACTAATGGCTCCAATAGGTTTCCCGGGGCCCAAGACTAGAGTCTCCATCGGGTGCAGGGGTTGTTGAGTAGGGGGAGGTATCTGCTCCCCCAGTTTGTGGCCCTTTGAGTTCCCCACACCCCGTCACTCCCAGTTCCTGACATCTCTCTCTTCTCCCCCTCTTTTCTCCCTCCCTCCCACTCACTCTCCTCCCCCCCCCCCATTCACTAAATCACTCCCCATCTTCTCTCTCACTCTTCTGCGCCCCTTCTCTCACTCTTTCATAACCCCCTTTCTCTCTTTCCCCACCACCCCTTTCGCTCACTCTTTCCTCCCACATTTCCCTTCACCGTTAAGCAACCAAAATGTACACAATGGTGCAATGGATATCTACTGAACAAACTGTGCATATGTTTAATTTAAAACATGAAACATTTTAATAAAATATATGCTCCATTTATCATATATTCTCTTTTTATAATCATTCACAAGGCTTTACAATGAGTTTGCTAATGGGAGATGATGATCCTTTTATGGTTTTTGATGGCCCATGAGGTGTCACTATTACTTATAGATGAATATGTAGCTTGAACTCTCTTACTTCGGTAATAAATTATGAATGACAAAAAAAATCCTCAATATTAGTCTCACCATTTTACAGATTTTTTTTCTGTAATGGCCCTAAATTGTATTTTAAATAGTATTAAATTATGATCTAGTAGAAACTACTGCAGTATAAAATGATACTTGTGTTCTGATTTCTTCTAAGACAATTCTGGTATATACATTATGTATTATTAATATAAGCTAAACAAAATAGAATAGGAATAACCTATTTTCTGTCCCATTCATAGTTTCACATTGAAAAAAAAATGCTTTGTACTACAGAATTGTTAACACAATATAGCTAGGACCGTTTGTAAATATTAAGGGCGATTCCACGATATCTTCTGGCACCACTTTATAAATATGTTCTTAAATTGTTACATTTAGACCTTTTTTTAAACATTGTGCTGTAAATAACTGGATTGGAACACTACAGGATATGGAAAATAAATAGCAAAGCACAGAGTACTATTAGACAATGGGTATAAAGATAACATCTATAACGTGTATCCTTGACAACATGCACAGGAGTGATAGGTTTAAATTATATCTGTGCATACAGTATTTAGAAAAGCTTTTCACAGAGAGAAACAATAATGTGATTTGAGATTGTGACACTCACAGACAGGGAGCACAGGAACTTGAGAAGGGGTGAATACGATCTGGACTGGGCAGGTAGTGTTCACTATTGGGGTTCCTGGGAGTGGGAATGAGAGGAGCTTAGTTTGGCTCTCACTGTGGTGGAACGAACATTCATTATCTAAGGGTAAAAGGGGACGATAAACAGCACTCTGATAGTGTTAAATTTATGCAATTGCAGGGTGCACGGAACAAAAGGGGACCCTTATTCCCCTGTATAGTACTAACAAATCTATGTAAGTACCAGCACTCACTGTCTAATAGCTAAATGAAGAAACCAGTATCACAAATGGGCATGTCACAAAGTGAGGGGTGGGGGGGGGGGGAAGGAAAACGGAAAGTATGCTAGGGCAGCAATAATCCACTAAAGTCAATGCCAGTAGTTCAAGTACCACAAGATTCTTGCTGCCCTGCTATTAGCTGTTTAGCTGTATTTAGCCTACACTGTATGTTTGCTATCTATTTTCAGGGGTGTCTGATTTGACCAGTTATAGGGGAAGGGAGGCTTAGGGAAGTACCTCTGGGACCAATTTGGACCAGGGGGAATGGGCCAGATGAAGAGGTAGTCCCTCGAAACGTCGCCCCCCCTAGCATACTTTCCGTTCTCCGTTTTTTGTGTATATTCCTTGTGTTTCATGTTTTTTCCCCTTTACTTTCCCCCCCCCCCCCCCCCACCCCTCACTTTGTGACATGCCCATTTGTGATACTGGTTTCTGCAAACACATTTGATTTATTTCTGGTTCGTTTTATTATTAAATGTTTATTCTGCATTACAACTGTTTTCATCATTTAGCTATTAGACAGTGAGTGCTGGTACTTACGTAGATTTGTTTGAACATTCATTATGTTTCTGTGCAGTCCCATCCTGTGTATTGTTATATGTTTATGTAAAAAACAAAACAAATAGGACATTGAAAAAAAGACTAAGAAGCCTATTCAGGTAGCTTCGATAAGTGACTTATCGACAGTTTTGAGCACGTTGAGCACGTTTGCATGTGTAGCTATTCAGAAAGCTATGATAACTTGCCAAAATCACTCGAAAACTGCTTCTTCTCGATCGGTAGAGCTGGCTGAGAGAAACAGAGTGGTAGCTCAAATATGCTTGAGCTCTTCAGGTTGCTCTGCGATTCACATCGCGGCTGCAACTCGCAGGTTCTGGCAAGATGGGATCTGCGATGTGACTGATAGAAAAAAATGTATTCTTTCTACCAAAAAGGTAAGGAGGCATGCTACCTGAATGGCTGTCTTCCCTCCTTTTTTGGTGACGTCACATCACTCCAAAAAAGGAAAGGCATCACATAGTACATCCACAAATTGGATTGGTGGATGTACCATGTGATTGCTTCCAATTTTTTTTTGCTGGAGACGTCATCTTAAATGGAGGGAAGCATATGCTACCTGATTGGCTGGCTTCCCTCCCTTAAAATGACGTCACATCATTTAAAAAAATGGAAGGGGCAGGGGTATGTACAACTTCAATTTACTATATGCTAGCTGGGTAATGTTTTATTTTCAATAGGCAAATGCGCTATTATCTAGTTCTGGATAATAGGGATTATGCCCATTACTGTACTGAATTTGTTGGTGGAGGTGAGGGGGGGGGGATTATTAGGGCATATGGGGTGGGTAGTACATTGGCAATCAATGGGTGAATTGGATAGTATTGATTGCTGTATTGTGTTTTAATGTTTATTGAGGGCAGAGGGGGTGGGCGAAGGGGTAGTTGCCCTGGGGTGAGTGGTTAGGCATCTCGGGTGGGTAGCGGGAGGGGTTAACCCCATAACTGCTATGGTAATGAAGGGATTAACACATCTCGCAACCATCCCGGTAGGCCTAATCTCCCACCCTGGGGCAACTAGCCCCTTCACTCACCCCCTCCACCTCCAACAAACCAGGTACTCTGGTTTAACCCCTTCATTACCTTAGCGGCTAGTCGCTAAGGTAATGAAGCTGTTGTTATTTTATTTTAATAACACAGTATTGAATCCAGAGTTGAACCGCATTAATTTCAGCCCGGGGACCCCCTGCTTCCCGAGTTACAGGCCCAAGTACGGGGTGCCGGTATCTCACTGCATTGTTTAAATCTCCGGCGTCACGTGAGCGGGACATTTAAACTTTGTGAAGATTCCGGCACCCCATACCTGGGCCTGTAACTTGTGAAGTAGAGGTGTGAAATGGCAGAGAGGGAGAGAAAAGTGTGAGGGGGAAGAGAGAGAGATGGAGAGGTGGGGAGAGAGAGGTGTGTGTGAGGAGTGGAGAAAGATGTGGGGGTGAGGAATGGGGAGAGAGGTGAGGGAGGAGAGTAAGGTAGAGTGAGGAGTGGAGAGGGGGAAATTGGTGGGGGAGAAAGAAGTGGTTATTAGTGACTATGTGAGTCAGTTAGGTCATAGGTTACTTTCTATTATCCTTCCCCCACTGATGATGCAGACAGAGTCTTGCAGTCGGATTTAAGAATTGGCCCCCAACCTATTCTGAGTTTGACGGGCCTGCCATAATGTGTCCACGGACACTGTTTAGAGTGGAACAGAGACTAGTATCACGTGGATAAATCCTTTTGTTCAATGCCTATTATATGTATGTATATCTTTATTTAGAAATCCCCATTGCTTTTCCTCCATGGTGAAGATGCTGTCCGTGTAGCGAATGCTATCACCTGTTTGGGACTCCTGGTGGATCATGCTTTGTCTAAAGTACTGCTTTTAAATTGTAAGTTTGGACATCTTTTATTGTCTATAAATACATGAACGCTCACCATAGTACGCATTGTCTTATTCTTGCTGTTCGTTCAGGAAATGAAGAGTGCCTTTTCTGTCACTTTTTGTCTGCTAACCAGAACAGTTTCAAGAATTTACACAATGCCCTTGACAATAACCTAGAAATCATATCAAATCTCTGGTACATCTGAATACTTTCACTAGTCACTACAATTATAAATCATTGTTTTATTGACCCATTAATGCAAAGACCATGTTGACCCAAGAAACTTCACAAGAGAGACAGAGAATTTTTTTCAATTAAAGTGAACTCATCGCTTGCTGTATTGTTAACACAAGGGACTAGGTTAAAGGCATTAACGTGGCAATAATGTACGTGGACAAAATAGTGGAACTGCATAAAGATATGTCATTATTTAAGTGATAATCCCCGAAGAACAGGGCATTACTGAAGGTATTATTACTATTATAAGCTAAATGTAGACTTATTTTTAATTTTTCATAAGATACATTTTTGTAGTCATATTGATTTTTATCAGCATGATTGTCTACATTCTTAAGCTTTTACTCAAGTTTATTAAAAGGAAATTGTACATATACACAGCGCCCTCTATACACACACACACACTCACTGCAGCGCCCCTCTATACACACTCTGCAACCCCCTTGCCTCCCCCCCACTATATACACAAACACACTCTGCAGTCCCCACTATACACTGTGCTGACACACTGCAGAGACAAACACAAATCAACAAAACAGGCTGTCACCTCTACATCCACAAAACACACACTAGCAGCCCCCTCCCTACACCCACTGCAGCCCCCTGGAAACCCACACACTGCAGATACACATACCAACAAAACACTCTGCACCCCATCTCCACCCACAAAACACACACTGAGGACACACATACTGCAGCTCCCCCTCTACACCAACAAAACACACACCAACAGAAGACACACTAATAAAACACTCTGCTGACCCCTTTTACACCCACAAAACACACACACACAAACACACAAACCTTTCCCCTCACTCTCCTGTGCGGACCTCTCTGCAGACAGGGAGGGGGAGGAGTCATTGCCTTGCTGGTGCCTTCTGTCCAATCACCTCCCTTGTCTAAGAGCAAATTTCACTCTATGTGAGTGAACTGAAAGCTGATTGGCTGAAAAACTTGGCAAGCTGCCAAAAATTCTGGGCCATTACTGATTGGATAATGCTCGGAATTTTAACCAATCAGAGAGCAGGGATTTCAATAATGCCCAGAATTTACCAACTTTAGCCTATAATCAATAATAAAGGTTGAGAGCACTCGCATGGGCTTACATAAAGATATATTTATTATTACAAATGGTCGATGTTTCAGTCCCAAACAGGACCTTTCTGAAGACCTTGAGAAAGGTCTAGGTAGGGACTGAAACGTTGAACATTTTTTATAAATAAATACACCTTTATAAACGCCCATGCGAGCGCTCTCAACCTTTCTTATTGATATAACATATAGACAGCTTTATCTATGTCCATGTGTGCACCGTGGCAGTAATTCCCATCTCGTGAGTCCTCTTTCCTTTTAATACTTGTAACCCTCCCTGCCTGGCTTCTAGGTAGATTAAATCTGTGTACTGTGTTTGGCTACTCAATATTGGTTGCATTGACTCAGGGTGCTGGATTCAGGCGGCTCGGATAGAAAATAACAGGTGTCAGGAACTTTTGTAGTACAAGAGTCTTTTATTTGTGTCTCCAGGCACAGGGACCACTGAGACGCACATTGCAATGTTTTGCTTCTGTAGCCAGGTCCCCTCTGGCTTCCCGGGTCCCCGATCCTTTCCCCCTTACCTCCGTATGTGAGAAGGCAGCTGCGGGGGCGAGCGCGTCGCCAGGGGCACCCAGTGGCGTCGGAGGCAGGGCACCACCATCTTTGTTATGTCCATGCATGCGCAGAGGCTTGCTCATGCGCAGAAGCGACATGGCGGCCATCTTGCATTTGGCGTTAGGCTCACGCAGATGCGATGCGGCGGCCATTACAGGGAGTGAGAAGAGGCGCACCAGTCAGAAACATACCCCAGATCACGCACGCGGTCCCAATTCTAAAGAGGCCCATGGGGAATTACAACTCCCATCAGCCCCAGGGGCTGGAGCTCAGGTGATGCCACAGCAGCCAATAGGGCTTGCAAGATTCTCCTGCTGGAGAAAGATACATTGCTGCGCACAGACCATGCAAGTCAGTTGGTGCTGGGATAAGGTAGGGGGAGGTAGTGTGTGTAGGGAGCCAGTGCTCCTACACTAGGCCAGGTTACCCCCTAGGCCCCAGCTAGGCCCAACTCACCTTTCAGTTTGTGCTATAGGGAAGCCCCCTTTGGTAGGGACCCTTCCCTTAGCAGAGTCTAAGTTTAGTCAGGGACACAGCTGCAGTGTTGCGTGCTCTGACAAGAAGGGTCAGTGTTGCAGGGAATCATTCTCTGCAGAGCAGAGACAGAGACTGTCTGGGTGGTGAGGTCATCAGAAGGAAAACATCCACCAGTAGGAGGACGCCATCGCTGAGGCTTCGGCGCTGGACACAGACGGTCCTCTTCCATTGTTCTGCGGTACCCGGGTGCAGGAGCACCGGGCAGGTATCATCCAAATCACCAAGTGCACCACCTATACATTTCATATTAGAGGGCAGCGCTGTTCCACACTTTGGTGGGGGTGCGTGACTATTGGTGACTCCTGAGTACACAGGGTGTGTGGGGGTTAAAGCCCTGTGAGGTGACCGGGTAGTTGTGCCTAGTAGTGTTACAGAGTGACACAAAGGTTGCTGTTGATGTAATATGTTTGTGTTTTGTTGCATATATAGTAAACCTGTTTTATATATACCTTTGGTGTATGTGGTTTATATATGTGGGTCCTGTGTTAGGGGACATTCTACCCATAGAATCCTACACAGGTGGAGGCGCTGTTTATGTAAGATCGCTCCAGAGGATACACCCCAGGTTCTCACTGGCGGAGGTTCATGCCTCCTGTGAATGTGACAGGTAAAAGCACCATACACCTGGTAACATACATATAGATTCCCCTCACATGCCCTCTAACTGCGATTGGGGGGTGGGGATATGTGTTACACTTCCATTAGTGCCCACTCTTAAAACTCAAATGAAGGTACGTTGACTAAGGTGCTTTACTTGAGTGGGACCGGACCCCTTTTGTTGCTGAGATCATCATCGGTATTACCCCGGTTACACTAGCCCTTTGCAAGTGACTACAATACCTTTGGCCTGTTTGGGACCTGCCACTTCCATAGAGACTGAGAGGCATATTAAAGCTGATCCTCTGGGAGCCCTTTTTCCTGTGGCCCTCTGTAGCATGCTGTTTTCCTATCTTTTAGATATGTTGGACATAATTAAACCTTTTCTGGGATCCTAACTTATAGGGGCACTATGCCCATCCACAACATAATAAAGCAGGGGGGCCTGACCTGTGCTATTACTTTATGAACACTCCTATCTACTCTGCCCGAGGCTCCTCTCCTCCTCTGGGAACTTGAATACAAATATATTTCGGGGACAGTACAAGGAGCTTTCAAAAGAACTATTCAGCCCGGGCAGTACAAAGGACTCGGTGTCTTCCCTTAAGGTTGGAGGAAAGGAGATTTCACCAGCAACAAAGGAAATGGTTCTTTACAGTAAGGGCAGTTAAAGTTACCCATGGAGACTGTGATGGCAGATACAATAGATTTGTCCAAAAACAGGTTGGACATCTTTTTAGAAAGGAAAGATATACAGGGATATACAAAATACGTAAACATGGGAAGGATGTTGATCCAGGGAGTAATACAATTGCCAATTCTTGGAGTCAGGCAGGAATTTATTTTCCCCCTTATGAGATATCATTGGATGATATGTCACTGGAGTTTTTTGTTTGCCTTCCTCTGGATCAATAAGTATGTGTAGATATAGGATAAAGTATCTGTTGTCTAAATTTAGCATGGGTTGAACTTTTCAACCTCATCTACTATTTAACTATGTAACTTCTAGACCCTTCCCCCTATCTTTTATATCTTTCTGACATCACCATCCCCATGTCAAAAGAAGATGGGGTCCCGCACACACTATCCCACTAGTAACTTGCAACCTGGTAACCCTATTAAGGGGGGGTTACATACTATTCACTAACAGCCACATTCTTTGCACCTAGTAAAACTAATGTAAGACATTTAATGGACTGGCACTATTTGGAAAGCTTGTATGGACGTTGCTGTTTGTATGGCAAAACTTCTACAGACTTAGTGTGACGCCTACATAATATTAAAGTAACTGTGGCCTCAGTTTAACGGCCCAAATCATGAAATCTGATAAGTTGCATACTTGTGTTACCCATTGTCTTTTTTCAGAAGATAATGCAGGAAATAGCCTTATTTTTTTAACATTGTTTGCTACCACTGCCGTTTTCATTATTTGTTGAAAAACTGCATGGACCTCATTTTGTATTTCTTCATGTTCAACAGGTGACCCAACTTGCGCAAGGGGAAAAACACAGCATTTGTGGAAAAATGCATTACGTGTTAATGACCTACCCGAAGTTCATCCTTTGTGCTGAAGCTCTCTAGAAGTTGTTGATAATGCCGGTCTGTCATTTGTCTCAATAGAGATAATAGAGAGGCAACAAACTCATCCTGGGAGCAAACAATAAATAAAAGATTTGGTAGATACAATAAAAACGTAATGTACTGTTACTATTGACAATGAATAATTGAACAGAACATTTCAGCCGTAGTAAACATGGTTAAGAGTGGATTAAAAAAATCCCAAAGATCGGTGCTCAAAGACAACACAATAGAGAATAATAAAGCAAATATCAATTCCAAATGTCTTTAGTGCATCAATGGCAATCAATGAAGATGGAGGCGGTCCCGTGGTAACAATATGTATATATATGTATATATATATATATATATATATATATATGTGTGTGTGTGTATGTGTGTGTATATATACACACACACACACTATATACCAAGTGTTGAAACAACT